>NW_018128206.1:584642-591704 GCF_001952655.1 Monopterus albus | reverse complement strand
AAATTATGTGTGTTGACATATTGACTGTCTTTGCATGTTTGAAAGAATAAATCAAATCAATCAAAATCAAAAATCAAAGAATAATGCATTGTGTAACCTGTACCTGTTCTGTGAACTCAGTGTCAACTTCAAATGCATATATCTTCCTCTTTCTTTCGTTGCTGTGTTTTCCACCCCACCCTGCTGGGTTTTCTCTGTAACCTGTGCTCTCAACCCCTTCAGCCTCCACCTACATCAGAGGGTTTCAGCTGTACTGAAGCTTTCTTCACCACATTTCATGCATCCGTCCCTCTCTAGTTTGTTCTTGTCACGTCACATGCACAGGCGCGGTCACATTTTTCAGCACAGTATCCTAAATGTCACATCAGACTCTTACCTCTTAACAGTCATTGTGTTCTGGCTCAACAAACCTTATCTCCTGCCCACAAACTTGGTAAGTTTTTCAATATTTATTTCCTTTCCTTTATACTAATTTTGAAAAGCTGTTTTAACTATTTTTTTGCACACATTTTTCTAATAAAGTGCTTTGACTGCTATTCTGTAAAAATATAGCTACTTGAATCATGAATTTAACTTACTATACAAATGGTCAGTTACTTTGCACACATTTAACTTTAACTGCAAGTGCACTTACATCTTTAGTATTTTTAAACTTAACCTCAATACTTAATGTCTGATCTCACTCTGATCAACCATGAATAAAAAAGTTTCCTCCCATAGCAAGATGACTGACACTGTTCAATTATCATTTTGACAGGAAACCAGCAGCGCTGCGAGCGGGCTTCTGGCTTCCTGTCATTGCAGATAACGCAGGCAGTTTTATAGTCAAACCAGATAAAGGCAATACAGACTGTTAACTCAACATATGTATGTATATCACAGTTTTGCCCAGATGATAGTGTATTATTAAGATACAATTTAATACAATGTTAAGCCAACTAAAGATTTAGCTGCAAGCTATAAAACATTTACTTTATTAATTTACTTTTTTTCTAGATCCTGAATGTAAATTCAATGTATCTCCTTCTGATGAAAACTTCACAGCTGCTTTGAAAGTAGAAGGAGTCTGACTGCAAAATTCTGCCTGTAACTGTGACACCGAGCTGTGGGATTTTGCTACTCACCAGGGAATTTTCTAAAGAGGTACAGTAAGAGGCAGAATACATTTAAAGCTTGAACACTGAGAGGATTTCTGGTGCCTGGTTATAAGTCTGTATACATATTTCTATATGTATTTCTTAATTAATTTTTTTTATTTTCCTAATGCACATTCCTTTTTCTTGTTAGCACATTCTTTTTCTTTTCTTGTTCTTTCAGTCTTATCTTGTTTACTTAGTTTATTCATTGCCTTAAGGAATAACATTGTACGTTGAACAAACCTGGCCAATAAAGCTGATTCTGACAAACTGCATTTGTAGGTTGTAAAGTTGAGATAGGACTACAGAAAACATATATGCCACAATGCAATATGTGGAATTTACACTTGCTGGCATTATTTTAATCTTCCTTACATGAAAAACCACACTTTTGTGGCACCAAAATTTTAGCAGAAAAAACAAACAATAATCAAGTATTTCCACCAACAGTCTACTTGACTGGGAAATATGCTTGCTTTCTTGCCAAGAGCTAGATAAGAAGGTTGATAATTGTACCACACATATGTACCATACATTTTGCCGTGTTTCACACAGTTTACATTTTTATGCTAAGCTAATCTAATCAGCTGCTGGCTCCAGCTTTTGAAAATAGCATAGATTTTCTCATTTAGCTCTCTGCTACAAAACCAGTAAGGATATTTCTAAATAAAAAAAAAAAAGTTCTTTTAAGAAACAGTCGTACTTAAAAACATTCAGTGAAGTTGTTAAATCCTACTGTCCAATGTGTGACATGCTAACTGAACCTTTTGTCTTTCTTCACTTCAGGCATGGGTGCATCTGACAACCCCATCACATATGAAACATCCACTGTGACTGTGCTGATTCTGTTTTTCTGCCTATTAGGCCTGTTTGCATTGCTGTTCTTCTTGTATAAGAAATTGAACAAAGAGACTGATGGAGAATATACTATCCGGCGCATGTATTATAAGGAGGGAGGGGTCAGGGACCGGGCGAGAGGTGCAGCATTGGCTCTGGGGACACGTCTTGGAGTCCATCTGTGGCCTGATACAAATGAGGAAGGAGAGGAAATGCAAGAAGTCCAAGATGAGGAGGGACAGTTGGGGGAGGGTGGTAGCCAGAGTGACAGTGAGGGGGATGACCAGGAGGAGGATGATTATAACACAGAGCATTGTTGTTTGACAAAGGGAAAAGCAGATAACAGCTCAGATGCTAACTCAAGTTTGGAGGGATCAGAGGAAGCTGATGAGCCAGAGGCAAAAGGAGAGGCAGAGGAGAAAAGCCAGGTAATGGTGGAGAAAATGGGAGAAGGGAAAGGTAAAGGGGAGGTAAGTGGAGGGGCTGAATTGTTGATAGACCTAAATAAGTTCTCTGGAAGTGCCATCTGGTCTGAAGAAGGAGATAAAGATGGGGATGTGACTGCACTGTGAGAACAGAATCAGAACACATGAAATGCAAAGAAGGCATAGGAAATCTTGTTTTAAAGCCCTCTGTCAGGAATATAATTCTGGTGGATAAATACTGAATCCTTTATGTATGTCTGTTATGTAAAAGTAGTCAAATATAGTGTGTAAGAACACTGGAATCCACCTGTAAATCACCCACTATGTGTAAGTTTTTTAATTACAGTGTAAACTACTCAGGTTGTCCCAAATGTCAGCTATGGTCTTAATTCCTGTTGAGGTATCAGGATAAAATGGTCACTGATGGATGAAGCTGTACTATACTGTATTTTGAATGTTTGTGGAAGAGTCCACCTTTTATAATGTAACTTGGCCATTGAGTTAAGAAATCTTTGTGTTATTGTATCTGTCTATCATATGCACTGAATTGTGGATTGTAGTATTTTTTCAGTGCTTTAAATGCTTTTTCTTTTTTACATAAAATTAAATAAAAAATTGACCTCACTGTGTTCATATTGTTCCTGATGACATAATTACAGCAGAATTTGGGAAAATATTGTATTTTTTACTCAACTACATTTAGTTTAGTTATTAGATATATTTCAGAATCAGATTAATAAAACAAATGCATAAGAGTTGATTGATTCCTTGTGGGAAATTCACGAACTACGCAGCAGTAATTCGAATTATAAGTATATAAAGTAGTTAAAATTAGCTCAGCTTTTACCCACTACGTTATGTGATGTAGGCCTACACAACAATCAATATAATCCAACAATATTATACACATTAACGTGAAACGTGTCATTCTGCATAATGAGCACTTTTACCTTTGGTACTTAAAGTTTGTTATGATGATAGCAATTTTGTACTTTTACAAAAGTAACATTTTGAATGCAGTCCTTTTACTTGTAACAGAGTATTTTTACACGGTGGCATTGCTACTCCTACTTACGTAGCATTGTAAGCATTGTACAAAAGAGTTCATATATAAAACTACAGCCAATGGGGATGTAGCTCAGTGGTAGAGCGCATGCTTCGCATGTATGAGGTCCCGGGTTCAATCCCCGGCATCTCCACTCGTTTTACCCGTTTTTGACAAATAGGCTATAATTTCTTACGTCGTAAGTGTTTTAACTTTTAACTAATATACGGAGGACTAAAGATATAGAATAAACAAATAGATTTCAACCATGATTTCAACAGGCTCCATATCTGAACACACAGTGAGATCACAGTAATCCGGGATTGGCCAGACAGTAAACCTGCTCGAATCTGATTGGATGTTGAAGGACTTCGAGGCGTGGGCGTGTTCACGCACGAGAATGTCAAGCATGTATTTTTCGCCGGTTGAATTATTTTCTCTGGTGGTGAGAGCCACTCGATCGAGACGTTATAGATGAGGCAATAAACGAGCCTGAGTCAAAATAAATTAAACACGAGTGTAGTGGCACATTATCAAGGAATTATATAACCAGAAATCCGGGATTTTGCAGTGACAGCCGGATCATTACTAAAGCCCCCAGACAGTTCTACACAGCTGTGAATTCACTGGAGACACTGGAGGCACTGGAGCCGATCTGTCCCGGTAAATATTTACTCATTTATAGAGGAATCCGATTCTCCCTCACAGACAGCACGGATTTGGTAACTATGCCAGCTTGCACTGCACGACGAAAGCCACTCTGTCACAGTAACCTACTTTACCGTGAGCATCCAAGTTGTATTCTCTCCTCTCACCCTAACTTGATTGTGCCGGAGAAATGATTTCAGTAGACGTCACTCATCTGCATAGGGAGTAAAATGCAATCATCCTACAAAACATTTTGCGCCTTGAAACGCTCCGTATCCTGTGCGTGTGATAAAAGGACCTACTAGCTAATCGCTGCACATCCGAAACTACAAACATGGAAGGTACAGTTTGCATGTAGTGTCACCCCCAAGATATATATTTATATCCACAGACAGGAGACACATCTGGTTTGCAAACTGTCCAAAATGGGTGCAGCGCCGCTGTGCGCAGAGATGCGCGGCGGAGCTGCAGCATCTTTAAATGCTCACCATGGTTTCGCTGTCATTTACTCATCAGTATTGTCATTTTTCACCCTTGTAGGTGTAGGATGTTACTAGCATCCGCCGTAGTGGTATGGGAATGGCTGAACGAGCACGGACGCTGGCGGCCCTACAGCCCGGCTGTCTGTCATCACATCGAGGCAGTCATCCACAGCGACCCGCGGTGTGGTAGCGTTGTCCTCGGCCAGGTGGACTCCCGCCTCTCGCCCTACATCATCGATTTGCATTCCATGCACCAGTTCCGACAAGACACAGGTGAGAAGCAGAGAGGATTGGCAGGCAGAGACGCACGGGGGAGGGTGTAATGGTGAACAGGGCCTGAGATGGCCTTGTTATTGCTCATGTGTGTCTACTTTAGCTTTTCAAGTCCTTTAGATGATCCTGCTCTACAGCCGGCTTCTTATTGGTGCAGCAATGATGTGAATGTCATTATTTTTTATTTTAGATCGGCAAATCTGGTCTCCCGTAGTTTAGATTCCCTCCCTGGATTAGGTTACATTTCATGCAGTAAAGAGCAGGGAGAGATAATGTGGGCCTGCATCTGTGATTATGAAATGTGTCCAGTCACTCTCACAGACGCTATAAACACTTAGCTGCAGACGTTTCCATCAGCGAATATGGAGATAGGAAGTCGTCTTTCACAACTTAAAGCTTCACGGAGAAGGGCCAAGCAGGGCGAGTATGACAAAGCAGGGAACTGTGGTTGTCAAATGTCTAATTTTGGCTGAAACCCCAACATTGCATCTTCTCTTTCAACAGTGGCCGACAGAGGCCTTTGTGCAGTTTGTTTTCCAAACCCAGGGGAGGATGAAATTGGGGGTGCGTCAGTCTAAATAGGAAACAGGGGAGAATTTCAGGAGTCTGAGGTCACTGAGAAAATAGATGTTATGAATGAACTCCCCTGCTGTTTTGGTAGTGACACTGTGCCACACGTACTGCATGACGCAAATTGCAGTGAAGTTCTCATTATAATTGTTTCTAAATAAGTTGTGTCATACTGTATATAAAATTATTTTTGTTGTATTTTCAGAGGGCTTCAAAGATGTGCTGCTACACATTTCCTCCTAGATCTTCTAACTCTCACTTGTACTGGACTTTTAAACTTTAAACTCTGATTTCTGGGTAGTTTTTGCCATGACACAGTCTGTGAATGTAAAATTTACTCTTTTAATTCATGCTCTGCTTTTGCTTCAAGCTCACTGATATTTAAGAAATCTTTTCATCATTTTTTGTTTCAGACACAGGTTTCACATTAGTTACTGGTTAGACTATCTCTGGGCACCCTGGGAAAACAAATACAACCAGCTTTGGGTTGGATCAAGCCTGCCAGCCAATCAGAATTCAGAACAGTGTGTGCTGTTACCAGGGGCAACCTGTTTGTCCAAATTCTTAGCAAGCAAACACAGACATGTTGAATTTGTTAGGGTTGTAATCTACTTGTCCACATTAAATAGTAGTGCAGTCAATCATTTATCACCCAGCATCATGATGTAGTTCTCTAGACTTAGTCAAGAAAGAAAGCTTCACAGTGAGCTTCATATTTCCACTTGTAGTCTTGCATGTGATCAGAAAAGCCCACTGAGGTGCAGTACATCACTGCAGGGTGCTGTTCAAATACATCATATGAGATTATAGTCTTCGTATTCAGCATGAGCCTTTCGCTTATGTTGTGACCCTGTGTTACGTGCCTCAGGTACCCTTCGACCGGTACGACGTAGCTTTTACGACCCCACCTCAGCACCAGGCCAGGGCTGGTTGTGGGAGTGGGAGAACGACGCTGGCAGTTGGACGGCATACGATACAGAGGTGGGCATCGCTATCCAGGCTGCACGCGACCGTCAGCAGCCCTGGCTGGACCTGGCACCACTGGGTTTCTGCTACCTCATTGACTTCGAAAGCATGACACAAATCAACGGGCAGACACAGCGCTGCCGACGCATCCAGCGCCGCTCCGACCTGGCTTATCCGCTAGTGTCAGGGCCCCTGCCCAAGTCCCACCATGCCTGGGGGCCCACATCCATGCCTGGCCATGGTGGATTGCTTGGTGTGGATGTATCTGGAATGGGCATGGGGCTCAGGATGAGCAGCAGTGGGAATGGAAACGGGAGTGCGTACCCCAGTGGAGCGCTCCCTGCTTCAGCCATCACCTCTCTGGGACAGCCCTGCGCCTGTCAGCAGTGTATGTTGGTGCTGAGTGTCAAAGCAGGCACCATGTCGACTGCACACACTCTTGGTCGCAGGCCGCCACAGACAAAGCCCCCTAGTCCCAAAATCAGCAGCCACGCTGTCCCAGGAGGGTCGTACTCACTCACCCTCCCCCGGCCTCCTTCCCTGTCACGATCATTTTCCCCAAACAGGACGTCCATAGTTGGGGCGACAGGTGGCTTCAGTGTCGGTGGTATGGGTGGTGCAGGAGGTGTGGGTATCATCAGTGGCAGTGGAGTTAGCAGTGCCAGCCTTGGTTTGGCGGG
>NW_018128206.1:566837-584603 GCF_001952655.1 Monopterus albus | reverse complement strand
ACCACCTCCCCCTCCACCCACCACCACACCTTCATCTGTCACTACCGCTCCCCCTCACCCATCCACCTCTTCATCCCTCTCTGCTTCCTGTCCTGCCCCGATGGCACCCACTCCAGGGCCTCCTCTCATCTCCACAGCTGCTTCCACCTGCACGCCCTCGCCTTCTGCCCGCGTCCTGGGTCCAGTGTCTTCATCTGGTGCAGCTGCCTGTGCGGCCCCTTTGCCGCCCCGGTCCAGCCTGGCAGGACTGAGCCGGCCTGCACTGCAGCGCATCGCCATGGCTCAGTCGTGTGCCCTTATCGCCTCTGGGTGAGTAGAAAACCACCGACATACACTTTTCTTTTACAGTCCTAAATATTGTACTATCCAAGAATTAACAAGAAAAACCTCTAGAAATTAAGTGTATGCATTCACAATGGTGCATATTTAAGCAAGAGTTAAATTCCTACATTTTCAGTTTAGTCCCAGAATCTATCTCTTCTTCTGTACAAATGAATGAATGGGCCTGTGTATAGATGTCAAAGGCAGGTCAATGTCCTCTTCACCAAAACAAAGCGTGCGCTGTTCACTGATAGGAACCCGTAACAATTAACCATCTACAAAACAACTAAACAGGTTGTGTAAGAACAATCCATGCAGATAGAAATGTGCCTGAGGCCCTTATTACACAGTGCTCATTAGCATTCGTGAGCCTGTAATCTTCATGACAAAGTCCATCAGGTCTGTTCATTCCCATGGAAAAACAGTCAAGAGCATTCACACTAAACAAACCCAGCTCCCACGAGTGTTACACACATTCATCAGATTATAGGGCAACAATGTGATGATGGAGCTGCTTCATAAACACACACACGTAGTTTATTTTTATATATAGTTTTCACCAAACAAGCTGAAAGTACTTTTAAGGCTCCACCAAATATAAAACATGGAATGACATAAAAAAAAGACACGTTCCAGGTTTTAGTCTACAAACCACATCTGGAATGCATCTCCTTTGCATCTAAAGCACATCTGGCACCAAATGCTTGATGCTTTCATCAGTGGTCTTCTTGTGCTTCAAGATTAAACACTGTCCCATCATCAAGATGGAAATTACAGCCAGGATACAAAAGCATCTGAAGTTTGGCAAGAGCTTGAGATGTTTTTGTGTTTTATGCTTGCACTGTGAACAGTCTTTAAAACATGCCAACACGGTGAGGATACTTTCCATGTGAGCCACCCAGCATCACCCCCAGCATAGCACCCTAAATCTATTAATCCGAGCATAAAGCACCAGTTTAGCAGCAGATGAGCCTCAGATTATCACTTTGTATCACAGGCTTAATATTCCTGTATTTTGCATCAGGTGAGCTGTGTGACTAACCCAGTCTTTCAGCGTGTGAGAGTACTCTTCTCTCCAGTAGATGGTTGCACCTGCTGCTGAGGTAAAACCACCAGCATCACCGATGAAGGGTCTCTGATCCCACCAGCCTGGGATTCTCTGCTCACCTCTGTGCTGCTCGCCCTTCTCTTCTCCTCGATCTTAGCTCAAGCTCCTCTCAGTGCTTCTGCCATCATCACCTTTCTACTGTGTTCGTGGCACCACATGAGCACTGATGCCATCATAGAAGAAGAAGAAATAAGTCTTCTAAAGTGTTAGAGTTTTATCATTTAAGTTGATGAGGCTATCATTTAGGAACTGAGTAATTTATAAAAGCAGTCTGCTTCTTCTGTTACTAATGCTGGAACAAGCTATAAACACAACAATGACACAAGATCCCCTTATAAAGTTGCTCTGGCTAACATGTTAGCAAACAGTTGCCTCTCCACACATCCAGCAGACATGGAGAGCATTAGCATTCATTAGCAGTGAAGTGTTTCGGGCAACATGCTGAATCAGCTGCTTGACGAACAGTGTTTTTGCTGTGACTGTAAGCAACACAAATGAGAGCAGTGACTGTGGGTAAATCCCAATTCCGTTATTTGATTCTTCCTTGTTCCTCAACCTGTAGCTTGTTCCGGTTGAGGGAAGAGGCTACTCAAGAGCATCCTCTTTTATAGACCAGTATTCTCCCTTTATCAGGAATCATTTGGACGAAGGATAGACAGAAAGAATGTTTCATGTTGGTATAAACATGTTTGCTCGATTCCTCTCTCCTCAGTTTTTCTCATATTAAACGTGGCTACAGTTAAGGGGATTTACTAAATGACCCAAAACAATCAAGCAGCAGGCTGGGAAATCAGAACTCTGAGTTGAAAGGTGCTTAGTAGAGCTGACCGGAAATTCAGTTGGGTGGTAACTCTATAGGTTTATCACTACAACTGACCACTGTCACATTTTACATTTAATTCATAATTAGTCAAAAAATATTGATTGGTGCAGCTTTAAGGAAACTTCTGTGTGCCTTGCCTAGGATATTGGAGAATTTTCATACCCATAAAGGGAATGTCATAAACTTTTATAAAAAATATTTCTTTATTCAAAAATGATTGTCTGAGTCTTTCAGCCACATTTGTAACTGCTGAGTGAAATTAGCTCTGTTGCATGTACAAAAACATTTTGTATCATAATTCACTGTATATACCAAAAGCTGAGCAGGCTGAATGTTGTGCAGCTTGTTTGAATGCTTGTGTCACATTTTCAAGACAACCTGGCACTGGATATTTAAACGTTATGGTTTATAAATTACAATAGGATCAACCACACCGGTCCAATACTGAGAAACAGAAGTGTAGTGTAGAGGTCTCCTACATCACAGATTATCACAGTCACTTGCTGTGCTCATTTCGCTTCTCACTTCGCAAGGTTTGATTTCTATAAGTGCTTCACCACCACAAAACTTCATCATGTGCCTGAGCAGTGTATTTTCTCCTTTACTCTTTTCATTAGACTCTGTTCATAGTGTGAGATCTGTTTGTAAGTGTGTATGAGTGTTACCATATGCTGCCATTTGTGTGTCTCCATCATCCCAGGTCCCAGATGGAGGCTGCTCTAATGCCACTGGATTAGCCGGGACCAGCGAAACGTGACTCGCTGACACATCTCCTACTTTTATTTCCCTCCCTTTCCCACCATTGCTTGATCTTTTCATCATATCGCTCATGTTTTCCTGTCTGATGCACAAATGTCAGTCAGCTTAGGTTTGACCCAGTCAGCTGCGCTGTTTGTGACTGTGAGTAAAGTCACGTATGCAGGAAGCTAATACTGCAGCTCGTACACCTTGTGTGTTGGTAAACAAAACAAATATAGTAACACTGCACAGTGTAATCAGATTGACTAGTACAGGAAGTGGACAGTACAGTAACTCCATACTGTGAGGTTTTCCATCATTTATCTAGAGAGGGATCAGCTCAGTCAGAACATAGACCTCAAGCTGTTATTAGAACAACAAGGTTATAGTATGTGAAAGTCAACAAAATATTACAAGTATTCAAGTCTCACTTTTATTATATTATCACACTGTAACATTTATTTAGTGGCATTGTGCTGGTATTCTGCTGTATGTGCCTTATGGCAGCCAGGCAGCGTGACATGGTACCTGACAGGTAATCCCTGCTGTGATCAATCTCTGGCCTACAACCAGTTTAGTTAACAGATGGAAACAGAGGGATTAGTCCTATAAAAGAGGAAGGAGACCAGACACCAGCACACAAGCAGAGGACGAGAGTGACGCTACTGCAGCTAAACTGTAGAATCGATCGGCGACGGGGAAAAGAGAAAAGAGTGAAAAACAAACAGTGCGACAAGTGAACATCTTGATTTGTATCTGTGATCTTTGGCACTTTCAAGCAGAAAGATGACCGTTATCAAAACTGGGAGAACGTAAGTACGCACTTCTAACTGGGCGGTCATAGTGTCGACATTACTGCGCTCATGACAGACTGTTGTGTCTGTCACGGTACAGCTGTGGCTATCAGAACAAGACCACATTATATTAGTTGTACCCAAAATTAACAGCAAAATAATGATAATAATAATTTGTTATGTTCCAGGTGTCCAGTGCCGCCATACACATTGTGCTGTTAAGCCTTATACAGTATGCATGATGTGATAACTGTAGGACAGTATGTCAAGTTGTAATGAGCACCGTCTGTTTGTCTCTTCACATGACTCAGCAAAAGCTTCTTAACCTGCTGGTATGGGCTGATCTAGTAACTAGCATATGCTGCAGCCAGCTGTTTGTACTTCTGACTGTCTGCAGGTGACTCATCAGATTTGGACTGACACCCTGAATCTGGGCTGCAGAGGTGTTCTGCCCTGTAGTGTGTCAACAATCTATAGATTCATTTAAATTTGTTTTCTTGTATTCCAGAGTGCCAACAGTTCCTGTGAAGAACCTGAATGGATCTAGCCCTGTTCACCCTGCACTGGCAGGTAAATATAGTGACAGGACCAAACTTTTTAAATCAGAGTTACTTGCTTTAAAATATATCTAAAATTTGTCTTTTAAGACTTAGAAGGGGCATCTTCAGAGTTTGTTGTATTTTGTATAATCTTTTTGTTGACACAGCTAATGTCATTTAGCTTCATATCTCACTGGTGCTTCAGTAAATCCACTGGCCAACCTTCGCCACTATTATTAATTAACCCTGGATAAAGAGCTCATCATGCCATGAGTAAACCCCAAATAGAGCATCTCACACACCCCTCTGCTGGTTGCATCCAGGCATTACAGGAATCCTGATGAGTGCCGCCGGACTTCCTGTTTGCCTGACCCGCCCGCCTAAGTTGGTGCTTCATCCTCCACCTGTGAGCAAGAGTGACATCAAGCCTGTACCCGGTCTGGGCCACTGCTGCCGCAAGACTACCAAGAAGCAGGCCCGCAAAGGTGGCTTTGATGACAACAAAGTCTGCTTTTGCTTTTTGGTGAACAAGCATGTTGGTCATGGATTTGATCATACTTTGTGTTTTCATCTTTTAGGCAAGACACCAGAGGAGGTGGTGAAGAGGTACCTTCAGAAAGTTCGCAATCCTCCAGAAGAGGTCAGTTCTTCTGTTTGATGATTTTCAGTTAAATAAAACATGACCCCTGACAACAAGCAACCCAGTGAGAGGTAACAGCAGGGCTTGATTATATTATATGGGACGGCATCTTGTTGAAATCTCACACAACTCACAGTGCTCTCTGTGCAACAACCGTTGCTTATTTTGACACAGACAAAGCAGAATAACATTTAAAAATATGAGAGAAAACAACTTGCATTTTACCATATTTATGCATCTGTATTTGGTTTAATATCACTTAGACTCACTCTGATTTTTTAAAAATATTAAACCAGGAAATAGAATAGCAAAGTAAAATATAAACCTGTAGTCACATCTACCCTAATGCAGATCAGTTTTGGAAGCAACAAAGAGGCCAAAAGTTTGTCTTTTGGCAAGTTTGTAAAATTTTGTTTGTTTTTTACCATAAAAATAGCCGGGCGGCATGGTGGAGCGGTGGTTAGCATTGTGCCTTTTGTGGGTTCTCTCCGGGTACTCCGGCTTCCTCCCATAGTCCAAAGACATGCATAGATGTACCCAGTGTCAGCTGGGACTGGCTCCAGCACCCCCATGACCCTATGCAGGGATAAACAGTATAGATAGTGGATGGATGGATAAGAAGAGCAACAAAAAATTAATTCTCAAGAAGTAGTTTCTTGGTTTTTCTGGAACTTTCAGACACATCTCATGGCCGTCATCAGCAGGTTGACCTGCTTACTTGTGATGGAGATGTTGGAGTTTTCCAGTTATGGCATGGTCTCGAATTTCATTTTGATTTTCAGTCAAGTGACAACAGCATGCAAAGGAGCTCATAATCCTTGGCAGCTGAACAAACTCAATCTGCCTGTGAAGGCCATGAGATGTGGCTGAGAGCTCTGGTACTTTTTCAAAGTTTTTACAAATTCTGTTGTTTGGCGTGCACAAGCAGCAGCTCGGGCAATAATACAGACTATTTTCAGCTTTTCATGTTTTAGCCAGAGAACAATGAAAGGTTGAAAAGTCGTTGGAACTGTCTGCCCGTATTAGGTTGAATAAGACAAACCTAAAAGTATAAATTATCTTCCCAACTCAGGACTGCACCATCTGCATGGAGGCCCTGGCCGGACCATCAGGGTACAAGGGCCCCGGTGTGGGTGGCATCTCCCGGGCTGAGTCGGTGGGCCGCCTGGCGCAGTGTGGTCACCAGTACCACCTCCAGTGTCTTGTCGCTATGTACAACAATGGCAACAAGGATGGCAGCCTGCAGTGCCCCACCTGCAAGACCATTTATGGAGTCAAGACTGGCAACCAGCCCCCTGGCAAGATGGAGTACCACGTCATCCCCCACTCGCTGCCCGGCCATCCTGACTGCAAAACCATCCGCATCATTTACAACATCCCTCCTGGCATCCAGGTGAAGTTAGGACACAAATGTTTCTGTGACAAAATATGAGCATGTGTTAATTGGTTGTGCTTGGATGATGTGACAAACCCTGCTGTTGCTGTTCAGGGCCCTGAGCATCCAAATCCAGGCAAACCCTTCACTGCCCGTGGGTTCCCCAGACACTGCTATCTCCCTGACAGTGAGAAAGGTCGCAAGGTACAGGATTAAACATCTCCTCTTTCTGACTTCTATGAAGACATGATGTAGAGTGTGATGAAGAGTATGTGATAAAATTGTCTTCTTCCTTCATCTTGTTGTCCAGGTTCTGAGGTTGCTCCTGGTGGCGTGGGACCGCCGGCTCATTTTTTCTGTGGGCACATCCAGCACCACTGGCGAGTCCGACACTGTCATCTGGAACGAGGTGCACCACAAGACGGAGTTCGGCTCCAACCTGACAGGTCACGGCTACCCCGACCCCGGCCACCTGGACAACGTTCTCGAAGAGCTCAAGGCTCAGGGTATTACCGAGGAGGAGTGTCTACCCAGAGACTGAACAGAGACGTTCAAGACACTGAAAACACGCAAAAACAGATTGAGGTCTGTAAACAAACAATACTGATAAAGGATCCGCAGTGGACAGATGAGTTACTCTGAAAACCTGACAAAATGAAGAGAGAGGAACTTTTGCCTCCAGAGATGGAAAACACCTTCAAAAACAATCCTCTTCACAGGAGCAAAGTGAAATACTTGGTCAGCAGAATGTGCTGCAAATAACCGTTCTCTTATGACTGAATGGGTCCATTGTGGGAAGTAATTCTGTTTCCTGATGCAGTAACAGTGTCAAGATTGCAGAAGTCATTCAGTGAGACAGTTGAGACCACTGTGCACATACAAGTCAATGTTAGGCTTTTTTTTTTTTTTTAATCTGTCATTTATACTGTGAGACTTCATGTCAAGAATGTAACTAAGTGAATTTTGCTGAACTGACTACTACTGCTGCTATGTGGAACTGAATGGAGGTTAATCAGAGATGTGTGAGGTCTGTACGTTTTATAAATGTTAGTCCACAAGCAGAAGAAACGTTTCACAGCAGATAAATAGTGTGTAACTGGTTATCTGAGCATGGATATTTGCCGACCTCTAGTGGTACTTTTTCAGAACTACATTGATTTTCAGGTTTGACTTAAATTGTATTGTTGTATAATATACATATTTGATATATTATAATGTTTCCATTCTGTCGTGTTTTTTTTAAATGTTTTGATTTGACATTTTGTTTTATATGGTGTGTTACATTGCATTGTTTTTGGGTGTGGTGTGGCAAACTGAGATGTAGGGTAAAGAAGCTGCTGGTGTACCAGAGTTGGCCTGTCACTTTACATGCCATTCACTAGCCCCTTTGTTTAAAACCTATAATTTTCACTATTTTGTATTTGATAGGTTCACAGACTGACATTCCTTAATTGTCCTGCCCTGAGGGGCATGGGTTCATGTAATAACTTTCTATCTCTTCTTGTATCTGCATTATTGTTAAACACTGATGAGGAAAAGCTACTCTGGATTATACTGTTCCCCCTCAGGAAGAGTAAATTCCCATAAAGCTAGGATTGGACCTGCTGCCTCAGCTCAAATTTGCACAGAGCTTTCTACTTAGTATGAAAAGGAAACAGACAGCTTGCATCTACTGTATATTTTGTGTAGAACGCACACCAGCCTCAAATGATCTAATCACACAACACAATGTGGTCATCAGTTGTTTCGTCCTGTTTAGTTTTTGCAATGAGCAGGTGTGAAACACACAGACCTGTCTGCATTCAGTTCATTGTGGACTGGTTTATTATGAGGTACGTTAAACTTTATGTACAACAGTAGTATGTGTTGACATACTAACGTAGACTAACGTTTAAGGCATTTATACTTTATGATACTGTATGTATGCACTCTACTGTATGTACAGTATGTGTTTTATGTGCCCAAATTTGCATTAAACATTTTTCTAAGGTTCAAAGAAATTACAGAACTTGGCTCTGGTTTGCTCCTTTATTTTACTATGTAGCATTGATTTGTGTAGTCCATAAATGTGCCTGTTTTTATTACTTTAAAGTGAGACTATGTACCGTTCAGTAAATTGTAGTCACCGTGACCACAAGCAGCAAATGCAGGATAATGTTAAAACAAAGTATCACCAGAGTTAAAGCAGAGGAGTCATAAAGTCAACAAATTGAATTAGTCTATCTAAAGTATGCTAATGTTAGCTAACATTGACCACCGTTAGCTACCAGACCACATAAGACCATAACAGCTACCTCTTAGTGCATGTGTGTTTTAATCAATATCTGTTCAGTTATTATAGCGCAAAGCTGAGTTTTCAAGGTAAAACCCTCCTTTCATTTAATTTAGGTATTTGTATAAATATTCATGGAGAGTTTAAATAAATTGATGACAAAGGCTGCAGAAAGCAGTGACATTATACAGTACAGTATGAGCAACTTATACAATGGGACAATTAAATTTAAATTATTAATTGAAATGATTTTCTCTTAAGCCTCTACTGTGTTTCTGTGCTGCATTATTGTGACTGTGTTCCCCAGTGCACTACAAAATAATCACTACAGCGTCTGCGGCTACAGTGCACCAATATTAGAATAATGGAAAACAAAAACAGTGAATGAATGAATGAAGAACAATGTTGTTTTCAATTACCAAAACTGAGAAGTGCTGCAGGGTTTTGTCATTAACATTAACTAATAACATAGAAGAAGCACTGATTTGTTTCACTCCACGAGTGCATACTAAATAAGATCGAGCTACATATGTTGGTTCGATTTTTAAACCTATTGTGTGAGTACAATTTGGACAAATTTCCAGCAATATGAGAAGTTTGTGAAAGGTCCCTAGTTTCTCTGGTCAGTATTAAGATGTTCCAATATGATTAGGCAATATAGCTCACTCACATTACTGACTTCTACATCTAGACATGAGAGGCACATGAACAGTTTATCTGTAGATTAGTCTAGCTCTTGGATTAGTAGTGAGGATTACCTCCATCTAATTGAATGAAAAAATGGGAAGATAATTAAACACAATTATAATGGACCCTGGTAAGAAGCTTCAGTCATGATATTGAAAAACATGAGTTAATAGGAATCTGTTGCTGAAATTGTATTTCTTTAAACATAATCATTTAAGTCTTATATATGACTTATTGAAGACAACAGAGGGATTTTTTTTCTGTCTACTTCTGCCAGTGTTTTCACTTGTTTAGGCACAAAACCATTGAAGACAAAAGCAAAAACAAACATAGAAAACCCTTCACACTGACTTTCACTCACTCTTGTATTTTTGCAGCTGTGGAGCTTTGTGTTTTTCTTTAAGCAACAGATGTGATGGATCAAGCAAAGCTGGCAATTTTGGCAATAAATTGCACTAGCTGCCTTTCAGGTTAGTGAGGAGCAGATGGGTTAAGGGTCTAATCAGGTAAAACTGGACTGACAGCAACTAGTGGCACTAATAAAGAAGAAGTGACGATGGATGACTTGTGTTACTGCATTGCCATTTCTGATCTTTTCAGGCTGCAAAAACAAACAGAAAGAGACAAAGCAGAAGGTAAAAAGATGCACAGAAAGACTTGTTTGAGTTTTTAGAAACAGTGATGCATTAAAGTTCTGGAAGGAAAGATGGAAGCAGAGAGGGAGGGATAAAGAAAGGAAGCAAGAGGGAGGAAATGCATTTATCAGATTAGGGTGCTTCACATGAAGATAGACAGCGATCTGTCTCTTGCTGAAAGCCTAATGGGGGAGGGGTTTCCAACTGGTTAGAGAACCCCCTCCTGCAGGGGTCCATTGTCTACAACCCCCAGCCATGAATAGAAATCTGATTACAGCAGACAGGATAATGTATTCTACTGCAGGGTTGCCTACAATTGATCACCACATGTTGCCATTTTGTCTGACGTTTCCCCCCTGTTATTTCCACCTGATGTGCTTCACTGATTTTCAGGGAAAGGTCTAAACTGCAGGCTGGGAGTGTTTTCTTCTCTTCTACATCATTCCAGATGAAACAAATCCTCCCTCTCCCCATCTCAAAATGACTTGTCTATTATTAAAAGCTTTTAAATGAAGCAGTGTGTTGGCTGGCTACCAGATCCAGTGCCGTGTTGCCAAGGAACCACATACTCGTAGTCTCAGCTCTTTTTCCCACCAGCTCCCCAGAGGCTCATATTTCAAACCTGTCAGCAATCTCGTGCACTCACACTGCTGCCTTTCAGCTAAAAGCTTTTTATGCTGCCAGTGGAGCAGCATGGAGGGGAAAGGAGAGAGGTTGGGAGTGGCTGGATGAGAGGGGAGGGGAAATGAAGGACCTCCCTCACTGTTGCCAAGGCAACTTGATGTCATGGTGACATCATGCACCGCTAAAAGCTTTTAACCGGATTTCTCTCCTGCCTTAGGCCCCATTTTGAGTCCTCTTTCAGCGAGACTAGGGGGAAGGGCACAGGCAGCACTGTCTGTGCCTCCTTGCATGAATCACTCCCTCACTGCAGACCCAACAGAGCTCTTAGCACAGTAAAAGCCTTTCAAATTCAACCTCTAAAGGTCCTATTTCTGCAGCCAGCACAGTCCAAGAGAAGCATTTCAAAAATGGCAGTAGAGGATGGTTTCAGCTATCTAATGCCAGGCCACAGTGAGAAACACAGGCGGGCCCCAAACTGGACCGATGGTGAAATGAAAGCCCTCCTGTACGTGTGGGAGGAACACCACAACGAACTGAAAATGAGCAAGAGGAATGCTAAGGTTTATGAGAAGATGTCCCAGAGGTTTTTCCAGCTGACTGGAGAGCAACGCTTCAAAGAGGAGATCAAGATGAAAATCACCAACATGTCTTTCCAGTACAGGCAAGTGCACCAGTTCCAAATGTCCGCCCAGAGTTATGACTCCAAACATCAGATTTTGCATATATATAAAAATCCCTTTTTCCTCTAACAGGCGACTGAAATCCACAGTCGGTGAAAGCAGTGAGACACCAGACTGGCCTTACTATAAGGCCATTGAGAAGATCCTCTCTAAGCCACTGGAGAACGGGCGAGTGAACTCTTTGGAGTTTCAGGCCTCTGCTGCTGGCCCCTCCACTTCCTCCCAGTCTACAGACAACCTGGTTCCCCAGTCAGAGGAGGGGATGATGGGATTCCTGCCAGAGTACACAGGCTCCTCAGATGAGATGGAGATAAAACAGGAGCTGGACTCTTTGAGCTCTGACAGTGAGCACACACAGGGCTCCAGGTAATAGGAGCTAGCTGAGTGTGCGTGTGTGTGTGTGTTTTAATGACTGTTCAAGCTAATAACATGCTGATAATCTAACTTTGTACTCAGTTATTTCAGATAAGCTATTGTTTATGCACTATTCAACTATACTGAGATAATGACAGTAGCATGTTGACGCAGTGGTTAGCACTGTCGCCTCATAACAAACAGGTTGCAGATTTGAGGGGGAAGGGCACGACCCGAGGCCTTTCTGTGCGGAGTTTGCATGTTCTCCCTGTGCCTGTGTGGGATCTCTCTAGGTACTCCAACTTCCTCCTACAGTCCAAAGACATGAAGCTTAGGCTCATTAGAGCTTTTTTTTTTTTACATATATGACATTAGAATTCATTCTATATGGCACAAATGTGGAATTTTAAAACCAAATTAGATTGCGGGATTAACAATTAGCTCTTGTACCCTGAGGTGATCTAGCAGCAATTACTGTCTGCTCTAAAATCTCCCTTCTCTCTGCTCCAGCTCCCATCCTATTTCAGCCAGGAAGAGACATGCCAACAAGCACCTGTCAATGAAGAGGAAGAAACTACGGGTGATGCAGGCCATGCTGCAGCAACAAAGGAGGTCAAGTCGGGCCATAGAGGAAACGTGCAGGGAGGTTCGTCGAGCCATGCACCAACAAAACCTCCTCCAGGTCCAGTGTCTGCAGCTGCAGGAGCGTATGATGAACCTCCTGGAGAAGATGATCCAACCTCCCTCCACCACATCGGCATCATGGGGTCAGAGCGGGGCCAAAGATCTAGGGAAGCCATGACGTGTGAGGGTTATGGTTGTTGGGAGAGGCCATGGTCTTGCCTCACCTATAGCCTCTTTTAAGCAAAAATAAAGAATATCTTTTGGTTTCAGTTTTAAAGTATTTTTCATGTTATAAAGTATATGACTCATCAATGAAGGAATGGTACAGAGATGTACAAAAATATGCCAGTACAATTTCTTAAGGTGTCATCAGTCAAAATATCATTAATGGAAGATGACAGTGTTGAAAGCCATGATGACATAAGCTGGCACCTTAGCCTCTACACTGAGTTAGGCTCAAATGTAAATTTTCATTTTAATTATAGTTGTACCTGTCTTGATAAACTGTCCTGTTCAAATCACTGTGGGAACAACAGACTTCAACAGATTTATCTTATCACTTGCTGGGAAATTATGATTCCAAAACAGGGCAATTTGTAGCATTATGAAGCAGGACTTGAGAGAATGATCCCTGCTGAGGAGGCTGGAAAGAAGCTGTGAGCAAAAACACTGCAGTCACTAGCCAACACAAACTTCACCAGGCTTCTTGTAAAAGGACATTTTACATCTCTCAAATGTCTCCTTTTAGTGCACAGTACCATTACAGTCAGTATAAACAGAAACATTCTGGTCTACCATCTCCTGTGGAAGAGACAGAGCTATTTCTAGTCTTGATTTTTTTTAGCTCATCAAAACTGAATGGAAAAGACAGATGCCTCTGATGGTGGGAGCTTTGCGCTTCTAAAATTAGAGTAATTTTTCTGCTTTCAACTGAAAGACTTATTCAAGGTGAAGTTTGTCTAGATGTAATAAATAAAGGTTTGAGAAATACTGACTCACTAATAATTATTTTATTTATATCCAGTCATTTCTGATGGTACTGTACATGCACACTAATTGGGCTGAACAAAATCAACAGCGCATTTAATCTTGGGTAGCATTGTGCTTTTTAAAAAAGCACAAAACCTTTTTCCAGTGCTATGTAAAGTCATAAAGATGACATGTTCTTGTTTGCGGTTTTGTTGAATAAACCAGTGGACTGGACATTGCTTAATGTGTGGCACTGTAATTTTCCCTGAATATTTCTGCAAGATAATTAAATGCAAAATGTTTACCTTTCATCTTTTAAGAGGATTACGGGAAAATAAAAACTAAATTTGTTCCATCACACATTACACCTGCTCCACAGAGCTCACTGCTTTATGAAAAAGAAAATACTTTTTTTTTTTAAAAGATGTACACCAAGTTATGCTATGTGTGATTTTACATTTTCACAGCAGTAATAAATGAAGCAAAGTGCACCAGCTTGTCATGGTCTAGCAATATGCTATTAATAATCCTATTGTCACATTAAATGACTGGCAGCTATTCTCTCTTTAATGCAAAGTGGTGTAGGCTCCACATAAACCATGTGACATTGTGCACAACCGTTGCAGCCCTTTGACCAGAGAGGTATTGTTTACTATGCCATGTGAAGAGCTGCACTACTGTGGACGAGGCAGCGACCCACATGCAAGGAGACTGAGGGATATTGCTGTAAAATCATTTGGGTGAGACTTATAAGTTGTAGGCTATATTTTTAATCATATTAATAATTTACCACTACTGTATGTGTTTTAATATCTAACTTGCTCCTTCGTGTGAATACTGAGCTTGGAGCGCGGTTTTAGTCCTCATTTTTCAAAATTCAAAATGTGCTCTCTGTTTAAAAAGATCCAGGCTTTTAAATATGATTAATGCATGTATTAACCCGAAATAAACCCCATCTATTGGCATCAGCGGCAGCCAATAGCGTCATTCCAGTCGTTTGAATATTTAAAGAGCTCGGCCCTGTGATTGGCCAGAAGGAGAGGTCACATGATCCAGAGACGTTACGCTGTCATGGTTACAGTGAAAGACGCTCGAGCTTGAGTGAATGGAGGGAGGAGGTGTTCTCGCGCGTAGCCATATGGACAGACTAGTTTTGAACGGTTCTAAATCACGACGGGGAAATGTTTTTGTGAATTATAAAAAAAATGGACGCATAATCAAAGTGAATGTAAAACTGTGGGCGTTTCTGCGGAACTTTTCACCAGCGGGAAAGGCGATTTAAGGACGTTAAAAGTAAGTTCTCCAGACCCTTCAATGTAGTTCTAGTTTCCGACTACTAACTATTGTGCTAGTTTAACACTGACGTTTTTATAACCGTTAGCGAACTGATAAAAAAAACGAAGCACCCTTTGTCAGGTGTTTCCTGTGTTTTTCCTGTGTTGAATATTTTTAGCTTGTGTAGAATAGAGTACAGGAACGTTAAAAATAGTGGTTGACCCAAACTAAAGACTGGATGTCATTAAAGCGTGGCTGGTGAGGAGGCAGCCAGCTGGCATTCAGTTTTGGGGGAGTGTGTGTGTGAGGGGGGGTTGATGGTAATTTGCAAACTGTGTTAGGACATAAAAGCTGCCTGTGTCTTATCTCTTGACTGGTAATTGCTAAAATAAGATCGATATCAGTGTTTTAGCTCCTTTATTACGTTACCTCGCAAAGAGTAAAATGGAGCTAAACAGCCTGCATCGTACTTTTTTTTTGCTTTAACGTGTGTGTATTGTAAAGTATTTTGTAAATGTATTTTTAATATAATTAACAAGCTATATAATGTAATACTAAAACAAGTGACTTAATTGATTACCTGATTGCTAGAAAATTACTCAAAGCACTTTTGGCGATTATTTATTATCAAAATTGATGTCCAATTTTTCAATGAACATTACCATTTTCTGTTTCCATCTTTTCAGACATGATGATTTCTTGCTTTATTTTGTCTCAAATAGCTGTAAATTGAATGTTGTAGGGTTTTAAACTAGTGTTTGGACAAAGCCTAGATTTAATTTTGGGTTCTGGAAAGCTGGGTGTTTTGACATGTTTTTGGACATTTTATTAGCAAACAATTAATCAAACAACTAACTGATTATTTATATGTGCAACATAATAATTTATACTTAATATTCTGCAGCTGCAGCTCTAGTTTAATGCTTCATTTGATATATTGCCAACAAACGGCTTTTTTAAGCTTCTTCCTTCTTTTTTGCCCACTTTGTGTGACTGTAGGATGACAACAACACAATAGTGTTGGCAACCTGCAAGTGTTTCAGTTCCCACACACTGGATCTCACAGCACTCTACAACAAAGATGAGGATACAGGGACAATCTGAGGGCGCAAGGAGGTGTCTGGATTTAAATGCAGTCCGTGAGCTCAGGGCTGTGGAAGTCACCCGTGGTCGGGCAGGATATGGTTTTACTATTTGGGGACAGAGGCCCTGTATCTTGAGGGGTATCCTGAAGGGAAGTCCTGCTGACCTAGTGGGACTCAAACAGGGGGATTGCATCATGGCCGTCAATGGAACTGATGTGTCCACTGCTTCGCATGAGACTGTTGTGGAGCTGATTGGCAGCTGCAAAGGACTCTTGCAGCTGGTGGTGCACACTGAAGGTCGAATAATAAGGAACCCCATCCTTAATGATGCAAAATTTGGCATTAGCCAGAAAAGTGATATTCTACAAAAGCCTGGTGTTCTTCGCACTATCTCAGACAATTCAAGCGATTCCTCCTTTAACTTGAGTCATGCTATCACCAGCAAACAGAGGCCGGTATCAGAGCCTAATATGTCGCAGTGGTCACAACAGTGGAGCTGCTTAGCTGAGCAGCCAAAGGAGGAAACTTCTAGAGTGGGTTGCACAGACTCTGTTTTTAGAGACACAGAAGACGTCAGCCTAGACTGGGGCATTTTAAACACGACCTTGGTGGTGGGCTACCTTAGCTCCACAGAGCTGATTTTAAACACTGCAGAATCCGAGGAGGACTGTTTGAAAGCCATACGTGAACAAATACGACAGTTGGGAACAGAACAAGATACCCACACTCTGGTGGTGATGAAGATCATGTTTGATTGCATCCGGCTGTGTGATGACACTGGAGCTGTTCTGGCAGCATTTGGCTGTGTGTGCTGAAGACCCACGTTTCTTTTGTCTGGTCACTACAGCACATATTCTCAATGGTCGCGTCCCAGAGGATGGTCCATTGAGGGCCTCCTGTCATGTTTTCTTCATCGACCCAGAGCTGGGAAACCATGAGGACCATTTAGGCATTGTTGGACGCTTTGGCTTTCACTGCACTCCAGATCCAGATGCTTTGGGCTGCCTGGAATTTCCTCAGACCCCACCAGGTGTCCTGCACTTCATAACAGTTCTGTACAGTGATATGGGGGAGGCTGTTGGGAGGCTAAGATTCAAACTGGATATGGAGGCTCAGCAGCAAGCCAAAGAGAGTGGCAACAATGGCAAACATGGCAGCGCCAGCAGCAACGGGGACAGTGGAATTGGAAATGCATCCCCTCCTGAGGAGACAGAAAACAAGGATTTTTCTTCTGCAATCCGAAACCACCCTGGGGCCCCCCTCCCCACCTGTCCATGGGATTATCCTTCATCTGAAGACTTCACCCCAGTAAACCTTTCTAATAATGGCAAAAAACTTAATCCAGAGAACAGTGCCGGCACAAATTCCCTTTCAGAGTCACTACCTGGTCCTGATTCCCTGACTAGCTTTTATGGAGGTCCCCCACCCAGGCTTGAGTTCCAGTTTAAGCCCCCACCACCTCCTCTGCCTTTGGGTAAAAAACCAAACTTCTTTGGAGACCCTCTCAGAAGTAGCCAAAGGTGGTTCTCAAAGCCAAAGTGTCCTAAAGTGCTAAGCAATGATCCAGAGCCTCAAGTGGCATCCAGCAACAACTGGCCCTCTAGTGTTAGTCTTAGCACCAGCACCAGTATCCTGCCTCCCTCTATGAGTCAGATCCCTTCAGCCAGGTACCAGCCAGCAGACGTCATGATGCTGCCTCCCAGAGAACAATGGACCAAAAGGTTTTTTGAACAGAAAGAGAAACAGTGGAAGGACAGTAGTACCAAAAATGTGAGTCACTTTTTTGTTTTAAAGCTGGAATCTGCAGGATTTTAAAAAAGCTACACATTTATTACATTTCAAGTTGCTTCTTACTCTGCTACTGGAAAGTGTTGATCAGGTTGGTCAGGTCATACTGGTGAGCTGAGATCTGAATCTGGGGTTCCCAACCATATTCAACTGTAACCCCTTAAAAAAAAACAATATCTACTTATGACGCTTGATTTGATTTGGTTTATTCATTCAAGCATGTAAAACAGTTGATATGTCAACACATGTAATTTCACACATATCCAACAATAATAATCCAATATCAGTTTACTTATACCTAGTACATGCTTGAACGGAGTAGGAAGAAGTTAGACTTATCTAGTCCTACCCCATGACATCATTTTACAACTTTTAAATCCTAAGCAATATCTCTAGATAAATAATTATCCTCTACACCACACAAGTAATATACTA
>NW_018128206.1:553186-565662 GCF_001952655.1 Monopterus albus | reverse complement strand
AAACCGGTCTATAATTTGTGAAGTTGTGCTTATCACCAGATTTATACAAAGGAATAACCTTTGCTATTTTCATATTTTTGGGGAACTGCCCAAGTCGAAACGACATGTTAAAAACATGGGTTAATGGTTTACATATCCCCTCGATTACCCATTTAACCATTGTCATAGTGATACCATCACTATCACTAGATGTTTTATTACCACATTTGTTCACTATCTCTATAATTTCCTTTTCAACTTTTTCCTTTCGATTGTATTGTTATTTATAGTGACGGATGTATCATCTGCACAAATGTGTCTTGTTAAACCAGGACCAACATTCACAAACATTCGCTTCATTACCTGTTGCATATGTTTACTGGATGTGATATATTTTCAACCAAAGACAAAATGCTGTTCTTCATTTTATTTTGAGAGACTTAAAGAGGTAGAAGATATCCAAAAAGAAAAAAAAATGGAGGAAATTCTGAGAAAATGAACATCAGCTTATTTGTCATACCGTGATTTAATTTTTTCTCAATATTCTAGCATTTTAAATAAAATTGTTGGAGCTTGTTTTTTGCCCATAATTATATATAATTTATCAGCTGTGTGTTAATGAGACATCTCACCTCAAAATGCCTTTAAATAGTTTATTGTTTTATGGTCATACTGAGACAAGCGCATCTGTTTCTGTACTTATTCATGTTAAACACAGCAACACAGGATGTATTAAAAAGTCACAGGGAAATGAGTTTCCAGATATTGAGGGGGTGGTAGTAGGTCTGTTTTTGGTGGCACCTAAAATGAAATACAGTACCAGTATTTCAACTGGCAATTGGTGTTGAGTGGGAGTTGAGCCCAGACATTTGTGTGTGTGTGTGTGTGTGTGTGTGTGTGTGTGCTGTCATCATTGCCCACAAGATGTCCCTGTGTATCCATACAGTCCTGGAAATGAGCCTCTCTCAGGAGAACAGGGTTGTGTGAATTTCTTTCTTTCTGTCAGCTATAGCTCCATTTAATCGGCATGTCTATAACTATGTTTTTGTAAATGGCATGGCAAGAAGTTAAGTATCAAACTCTATAGTTTGAGCTTCCTTATAAATAATTAGCTAGTGTTGTCAACCTTATTTATTCAAGCCAGTTATTTTCCTGTTCATAAATCAGATTTGGACTGTGTATCTATCCCCCAGCTTCTTCCATTAGATTAGAAGCAAAACTATCTTGCACAGGAAGCCAGACTAATTACAGGGTAGAGCCCATGTCATGCAGCAGTATCTGCACTTCTTAAACAAACATTATACACAGCTTCTCTGATGTTGGTTGGTTAAACTGCATTAGGATTTCTGAAATGATAAAACCATGCAGGTTCTATCTGATCTCTTATGGTAGCCTTTCACAAACTGTAACATTAGTGCTTAGTACTGGCTTATAATCCAGGTTAACTTTATGTGACCATTGTGCATGTTGTCAGAGAGGACTGTGCATAATGACCCCTTTTATCTAGAAATGCCACAGCTATAGTAGAGAGATCTGTCAAAACTAATAGCAGTGCTGGCATTTTCAGATCTTTTTCAACTGATTTACCATAAACTCACATCTCACTTCACACCCGATGTTTACCTGTGTCTCCTGTATTTTGATAGGGCTCCAGGTTTTGGGGTATGGGTATTGTCCGTTCTTCTAAGCGCCGTTCTGCCAAACGTCTCAGCCTGGCACGATCACTGGATGACCTTGAGGTAGGCACCATGTTCTTCTACTTTTTTTCTGGCTTTTGTAATTGTTGAATATCTATGACTTTTTGCATCTTATGTAAATTCGGAGCATTCACATATTTATTCAACCATTTTTGCCATCGTTATTCTTCAGCAAAGGTGTTTCAAAACGATAAACCATTGCAATTTTTTTTTTTTATTTCCACTGGGAAAATCCTCAACACTTTAAATTGCATGTAATGTTTTCATGTTGATGACCATCCCCCTTTTTCAATCTGCACCATTTTCTGCTCTTTTTAACCTTTCATTTCCAATGCCTTGACCTCTGCATTTTCTGGTACACTTGTGGCAAAGGGTTGCTCACAGAGTGGTCTTTGTATGGACCAGAGGCATAGTCCTGCTTGTTTGGCTCCGCTAATGAGCACTGCTGTAGGACTGTGCTTTTCTCCAGTGGTCTATACATGCATGCATTGTTCATGCACAGTGATTCATATTCATAAACACACACAGACTATTCCTGCATCTGATAATTCACTCTAAACAACACATCACAAGACACAAAAACAAACTAAAAAGTGGTATACTGCACTGTGTATTCACACATTAGTCACAGGCACAAGCAGACAGACCGGCAGACCACATGCTGTACTCACAGAGGCACACCTCAGATCTCCTCCTCAGGATTGTCTCAACACACACTAAAAGTGCCACTGTTAAACAGCTCCAGGTTCTGAGCCAGTCGGTGCCAGACATACACACAGGTTATAACAGCTGCAGAGTTTCTGCTTGTATGCTGCAACTTTTATGCTGTCTTTCATTGTTCATTTTCTGTAATCACTAGTCCACAGTATGTTCATATTCTCAACCAAAGGTTCTGCAAATGCTAATACCACTCACCCTTAATCCTTACTGTGTGTTAATATTGTAAGAAACTATATAGGTTGCTTTGTTCTGATCAATTCATTATTAGTTTTTTTCTATCAGTAAAATAGCTTCTGAGTTTGACATCATCCCCTTTACAAGTCTTGTTATTAGATATTCTTGCTCTCTTTAAAATGTGTACAACTAGAAGCTTCACATTGCTGTAATCAGTTGTATATTTTGCACTTCTTAGATGATACTATTTGTCTTGGGAAAAAATAACAGCCGCTAGAACTAGAGCTGGATGCTTTCACACTTGTAGCAGTGTGTTTTCCGTCTTACACCTCGAGTTACACAATGTTGAACACACCTGTAATAAAGACTTCACGCCTCTATCAGGAGCCAGCTCTGACACCAGCAGGGAGAGACAAGCTCGGGCTGGTCTAATATGGTGATAGTGCCGGTAATGTCACAAAAACGTATTCAAGAATTATGGGTAGTATGATTTCTGTACATAATCAAGCTGTGGCATGTTGGCTGGAGTATAAATGGCTAAAAGACCGGTGTTAAACAGCTGGTTTGGTTCGGCATTTATGTATTATTGAAAACGGAATGTGGTTGTCCTATAATGACAGTTTTGTCATTATAGGACACAAACAGGACTTTGATTATGGTGCCAGAATTACTGATTTATGAATGTGGCCTTTCATTGTTAGGTAAAGCAAGGCAAGTTTATTTATGCAGCACATTTTCATAAATAAACACAATTCAGAGTGCTTTACACAATGCAGACACAAGTAGGTAAAGCATTAAAATAAGTACACAGATAAAATATTAGAATGCAAATTAGATTAAAATATTAAAAGCAACAATTACATGACAGCAGAAAGTAGCAAGGCTCGATACCTAGAACTTTAGGATAGCTGTGACAGACTGGATTCTCACTGTTCTTATTAGGTTTTGTACCCCTTCAGTCTTCCCAACTAACCTCTGGGTACTAACATCACTTAGGCATATGTTATGGAGACTTGTCTGTTTAATTCCATTTAGCCACCTGCTTTAAACTTCCCTTTCTCTCTCCTTATAGCTGGTTTCAAAAATCTGCATTCAGCAAACTGGAATAATGTTTTTTAGTAAAGGAATATCGCTGTGTTCTAGGGTTACATAACATTTTATTGATAAACAAAAATGTTTAATAGTAGGATTTTATTAAAGCACTAATAGGATTACATTTACATTCATGCAGTAGAATAAATTCGCTGTGTGAACAAACATGTCTGCTATTTGCTTTGAACGAAACCGTGTTGACAGCCTCAGACCAAATCTAACTGTTCAGACCAAAGTCATTAACTGGTCTATACATTCTAGGTAGGAATAGGAATGTTTTATAGTTGACAAAGGCAATTAGATACTCAACTGGTCCTTGCCCCAGGGCTCTCATTTCAAAGACTGACCTTCACCCTGGGTTCATGGTCAGAGATCAGATTGTGCACTTCTAAAACCCCCTCTCACAGCAAACCAAAATCCATCAAATAGTATTACCAAGTTATGTCCTTATAAAGACTTACACACGCAAGGTTTGGTAGTTCCACTTAACAAGAGATTTGTGTATTTGTTAGATAAAGTCCCCATTTTAATTATGCCTCTATGAAGAGCTTGTTCATTAGAAGACAGACAGAGGCTAGAAATTAGATCATGAGAACTTTTTTCTTTCTGAGGGCTATGCTTCACTTTAGAGAGAATACATATAATGAAGACTCAACCTGTCACACAGAACTGTTGGCCTTAAATGACTCCTTGCTTTTATATATTTAGTGTGGAGTGCAGAAGGAGTACGAGCACAGACTTGAGGTGCTGAAGTGTTTGGTTTCTGCAGGACTTTCAAACTTGTATATTGTTGTGAATTATGTTCTGAAGGACTGTTCTCATGGCACGTTTTGCAAAAATATGTGATAAGCTCTCAGTCAGTGCATGCATCTGGACTCACAAGGACACCATGAGACTATTTTGGAGTTCACCATCAGCAGTCAGGGCAGACCCTTGTGGATAACCCTTTCATGTGGCCTCGCTGCATGTTGTGGATGAGTCCAGAACAAGTTGGACGCGTGCGGCTGTGTTGCTTTTTCCATGGTCGGTGATGTGCGTCACAGTGGCTAGCACAGGAATGAGCAAATGCTTGTTCACATTACAAAGGCTCTGACATGTAGCTTTTGCACCCCATGCCCCAAGCCACAATAGCACATATACTGCAACATATTTTGACATGTGCCTTTCTAGTTCTTTGGCGAAACTGCTTTATAATTCATTGTTTATGTGGGTAGCGATTCGTTTCCCTGCATATTGTGATGAAGAGTGATGCATGCTATGCAGTTGTTTGATCGTACGATGTTTAGACATGTCAAAGAATGTGCTGCTTTGTACCTCCTTGTCTTATTTCCATGCAGAGCTTGTCAGGGCCCTACTGAAAATGCCCCCACATCCCACTGCTCTACCATTATTAGCTGATTTCATCACAGACTCATTGTTTCTGGCTCCAAACAGATGCTTTGTGCCCGCGATGCTCAGCGATTGACAGTGTGTTCAACTTTGCAGAGATGACACCATTAGCTGGCTGCTGTGCCTGTGTTCACACTGACTCTGCCTTCTGAGGTGTTGCGGCATGTGGAACATCTGTTAGTGTGAGTCATTAGTTAATGCACTCTGTTTTATTCAGTCATATTCAAGGTGCCTGCTGGGAATTTGGCGCATCTCCTTTGCTCCATGAGTGTGAAGTTTCTCCTCTCCTTTTAGGTGTGGAGACATTAGCAGCTCTTGTTTGCGCACCTGTGGGTAATAGATCTATCCTGTAGGCGTAGCAGAAAGAAAGAGAAGGCATGAAGACCCACGGACGGGGAGGGAGGTAAACAGAGAGAAAGGAGAAATTTACAGCAAAGACAGAAAGAGGGAGGGAGAGATAGGAGCCGGCAGCAGAGGAGGAGAGGGAGCTTTTGAATTCCCAGTAGCTCTCAGGATTTTCGGTTCTCCAGCATGCTCCCCCCCTCCTCCTTGTTGAGCTCTGCCTCTCTGCCCTGCAAACACTGACTCGCACACGCACCACGGAGCTCTAGCGGATGGACTCGTTTAGACACACCAGGCGTGTGGAGCAGCGCTGAAAACGAGCCAAACACACGCACACAGCGCCATACATGGAGGAAACTTTAACTCTCAACTCTGTAAGTCTTGTCATGAAGTCTTCATTTGTCATTATAATGGCTGTCTTCATTTCTGCTCTATTTTCTGATGCTTATCTGATCTTTATCTTTCACACTAGTGTTATATTCCATGCCACTGTTACTTTTCCTTCTTTGGGCTCTTTGTAGCTCCTGTTGTAGCCTTTGAGCAGCATACAGTGGTTAGCTTGTGTGGTCTGTTAGAGGAATGTTTTGGCCAGTGCCAGCTGAACTCTCATATGCCTTGCACTATACAGCAAAATATGGTCTAGCATCTATATCAGGATGCACGCTGACTTTAAATGAGACATTCTACTGAAAAGGATTTGTGAAATGACCCAGAATTATTGTTGTAAATTGCATGGGCCTTTGAATGAAATGTGCTCTGTTGCGCTCACCCAGAGAGGTGACCCTTTTTCAGAAAAGTAAGATTTGATGCGAGAGGAACAGAGATCAGAGGTGGTTGTTGTCAGATAGAATTTAATCCCCAGTGAAAGTTCAGTAGCATTATATGTTAAGGTGACTGTGTAACAGATACAGTTTAGTTTGAACTTGCAGTGGTTGCTGCATGTCCCTGCTATGATTGACAAGCCTTCTTATTCACTTACCTCAGAGCAAGCTTTGTTAAGATATACACTGCATGAATTTTGTTGCTCAAACAATATATCTTAAAGAAACTAATTAATACTATATGCAACCAAAGATTGATTTGTGTAATGGCGATTATTAATATCCGTAGTTGCTAAAATTAGTCGCCATACTAAATGATATAAATTCTTTGCTCAGTTTTAGATGTGGTTGTTATGAGAAAATGAGCAGAAATTGTATGTTCCTGGGGTTTAGCAGGAGAGGCAGGAGAACACGACACACTTTTATCTCACATCACATGGCCAGCTCTGGAGTGTGGGTGGACAGTTGCGCTCACAAAATGTGTCCTTAGGCTAGCATTATAGGATGCAAAGACTAAGCAGCCTGACATTTTCTAAATCTCTCCAGTATGGTTCCTTTTCTTCTTTCCTCCTTTTGTAAGAGATTTTATTACAGTTACACTGCTTTCTCCAAACCCACCAACTGGAAAAACAGTACATTAACACAAGAGAACTTGAGTTTTTTAACTCCAGCTGCTGCTCAATGTATGAATACAGAGCAGCCAATAACCAGATGACCAGATGCGACTGTGGTTGCTGACTTTGCTGTTTAACCAAATTGTAACCACAGAAAATACCCACTGCCTCGCCATCTCTGGACAGAGACTCACTGCAGTTCCATTCTTGGCTGCTGTACACCACTGCTATGACATCATCAATTGACAGTCAGGATTATGATGGGGTTTTTTTGTAGTTAACCATACAGCTCTTCATCATTCCCTGTTGATTGGCAGTAGGGAAATCTGTCTGAACCAGAATGTCTGTGGATGATCTATGAATGTATTCACATCCATAGTTCAGGATGTCTGTGGATGTGATTCTGGAAATGATTCATTCCCCACTCACTGTTTACCTTCCTCTGTCATACTATTATTAAAATTCTCTACTTCACTGAAAGGAAATCTACTGCCAAGGGTGCGGAGGTTACTCAACAAGGAACTGCTGTAGAACTGCTGAAATCTTGTATCACCTCCTTGGTAAGAGTTTAGACATGTCTGGGATAATGTTGGCTGCTTGTTGTGTTCAATTTGTTACCTCACACCTGTAGCAAGACAACGCTGGGGTGCATTGGCTTCATGTCAGAGATGGTGAGCAAGACAGCCTGTGTTGTTTGAACTGGAGAGGCTCAGAAAGTGTATGTAGTTGGTATCATTTTTACCTTGTGTGTTGGCGAAATCTGCTGTCGAACCAGGCCAAGGTCCTGCCTACTCATCACTTTGGAAGTCATAAACCTGGATTGTTGGAGCAGCCAAGTTACTCTCAGTCTTAATGAGGGATTTGCTTGGTGCTCTGTTTTGGCAGCCTTAACACTAACTTTTCCTCATGAACTAATTCTATATCATCTTTATCTTGTGGTCAACATAAAGAAATATAATTAATTTTTTTATATATGTAACTTGGTTATTACATGACCCTATTGCTTTAGGTTGACAAAGAAATGCAATATAATGATCTAGACTCTGTGTCAATTGTGTTTCTATAGGCAGTAGATGAAAGGATTGCCCAGAAATGCAAATTCTTCTAAATAGCAGTGTTATCATGAAATATAAGTAAAGGGTGAATAGTACAGTGAGTTTACATATAATAGAAATAAATAAATGTCTAGCCCTCAGCCTTGATGGATGAACTAAAGGCAAACTTTCCCAATCTCACTCAGCCCACTCAGCTTCCCCTCATAAAAAATGTTCCTTTCAGACATGCACTCCTTTCCATTAATCTGACGGCACCTAAATGTTTCTGCTTCATGTCTGAATGAGCACCCAGGTCACTTTTATGTAAAAGTCACCACGGCTTTTCAGATGTGGGATATGTAACATTTCTGGCTTCATCAATCCGCTAAAGTGACAGCTTTCTGACATTTGATTTGATTTGATTTGATTTATTCTTTCAAGCATATAAAACAGTTGATATAACAACACATAATCCAATATCAATTTGCTTATACCTAGTACATGCTTGAACGGAGTAGGAAGAAGTCAGACTTATCCAGTCCTACCCCATGACATCATCTTACCATCATTGGTTTGCAAGCAATAAATGATTCACTTCTACACACACACATATTATACTAAAAAAAGAACATAACAGTGTTACATCACACAAGTGATATACTAAAGAATGGTTACAACATATACACCACACCCACAATGTTCCATCTGGTTAATCATTAAACCTGTTCTTGCATATATCTTGATTGACACATACCTTTATATTTATGTTTAAACTCGTCAATTCTATTACTATTTTTTATGTCTACACTTAAATTATTCCATAGTTTTATCCCACTTATGGAAATACAAAACCTTTTTTTGGTTGTACGTATAGCATGAACTTTTAAATTTAACTGACCCCTTAAATTGTATCCCCCTTCTCTTTCATTAAATAGTTTTTGAATTCCACCAGGTAATAAATTGTTCCTGGCTTTATACATAAACACTGCCGTCTTATATCCCACTAAATCGAAAAAGTTTAGCAATTTACACATAGTGACATTCAGAGATATATCACTTCTACATTAATGTTCCTCATGACCATGATGGATAGAGCCACACTACATGCACAATATTGGACTCAGTATATCCAAAAGGACAGTGGGGTGTTAGGTCAGCACAGGAAATAAACAATTGTGGCACTTGTTACTGGCAACATATAGACAGGCAGATATTTATTAATATTGTAACCTTCAGACAGCAACTGTACCCAAGCACACAGACTTTCCAAAACAGTGTACATTTTAGTATAAGTTAGTTTTATGGAAAACCGGGTGGGTTCACAGGGCTAATTATAAGTGTTGGGTTTCAGGTTGGAAAGTCTATTTCTGGAGTTTTTTTATGGAAGAGAAAGAGAGCAGTAGGAGGGTGTGGTGGCATCTTATGTGGTTTACCTCCCTCAAGCCCTCCAGGCTCATGGAAGTGCAGTCCTTTCTCTGTGATAGTAAATTGCGATGGGAGGGGTCATGGTCACTTTTTCTAGTTTCCCTCTGTTTTTGTGGGGTTCAGCTGGGCCTATACCCACCTGTGACATGTAAAGACTCCTTTTAGTTTCAGCTTGAGTTAAAATCGTGTTTTCATGTATGGTTTTTGGCTTCACATTTATAGGTAGTGGCTCTGGTGCCATGTTCCTGACCCTGTGTAGGGCAGCTAAGTGAAAAGGATAAACATGTCCATAGAGATGATTACTTGAACTCCCTTTAGCTTTTTTTATAAGCAACAAGTGGGTAACACACATGCACACCAGTAGCACTGCACAAATCATAGTAATGCCCCTTTAATCCAGACAGGAACAGAGCCGTACCCATCTGCTGTGGTTAACCGCTTAGAGCTGAGGAACAGGCAGTAGATTAATGCCGATCAGGGTGATTAAAAGATGAAATGCACTGTGACCATGTCTTTAAAGACGTCAAGTACAACTCATTTATTTACTGAGGGGATTATACTTAAAAGCCTCTTCGACACGTCTGGAGTCTTTACATGGCTCATGGTATAGGCCCAGACATGTGTCCACCCAACATCATTCTGAAGTTTGATGTAGGATCCGTGTCCATTTGTTTAATAGAAAAGCCTTTTTATTATATTATTTTATGACTAAACTCTTCAGAGGCCAACGTGATAAAAGACTGTTGACTTCCCACTCAAGAATGTAACACTATCTCTATACACACATAACAGATGACTGATCTGAATGTGACCCTGTAAAAATTGTCTAAAGTCATTTAAAGTCAAATTTCCTAATGTAAATATTTTCTCACACTACTGGCTGAGTAAATCAGCCAGTAGGGCGAGTTGTTTCCACTAAGAAATTCAAATGATGCTTTTTTTGTATCCGCATCGTTGCCTCAAAGTTAAAAGTTATGCACAAAAGTGGTGGAAACAAAGTAGTAACTATTATTCTACATTTATGTCTGTAAAGTCAGGTATCTATTTGCCAGACTGGTGCAAAATGCCATTGTATTTTGACTAATATTCAAATTCAGAATGATTTGAGCAGTGTTGGTGAAATGTTTCACCAAAATTTGATGTCTTTTGTATTTTTATTTTTTTAAGCAAACACAAATTGAGAGTTTAATTGACTCAAAAATTGTTAGTGTCACAACAAATTTTTTCCTAGAGCACGTGAAACTCAGGTCATAAGTCAACCTGGAATTACACATCTGGCATCATTTCTGCGGCTCTCATGACATACGTAGGAGCCTGACTATAAGCCACACATATTCAGAATGTAACTAGGTACTCGGTATGGAGTTTCACAGCCCTTGATCTATGAACACAATGAAAATAGTAAACCCAAGCAGATGCTAATTGTGATCATGTTGTTTACCATTCCTGGTCCCTTAGCGCCACATAAGCATGCTGACCCCGAAGGATCTTGCTAATGGCAGATTTGTTGAGACACACTAGATTTCCCACAGTAAAAACACAGGACCCTGCTTGTCAGTCTCCAAAAATCAAGCAAAGATTTGTGTGTCCACACAGTCTTCACTGAGACATTGTCAGAGGAGTGTCATAGTTGTCTAGAGTCATTCTCCCTCTCAACTCTACACTCCTTGCTTAGTTGGGAAAGAAATGCTTCTTCAGCCTTATCAGCCACTGCACCCTCATCCTCCATCCCTTGAAAGAAAGTTGCCTCCATGCAAGGCTATTTTGTTGATGTTATTTTCAGGGAATGATTTGTTGTCTGCTGCAGATTGCAGGTCCAGATTATTTTCCATCTTCGGTCAAGACTACTTGGTGCAGAGCTTGACATGCAATTAGTTAAGTCTTGTGACACGCAGCGCTCAGTGTCACTGTGAATCCTGTCTAGAAATGTTTAGAAACTAGATTAAATCAAGTGGCAGCACAGGGCTCACATGAAAACCTTTTATTTTATGGCAGCAGTTAGCAGCACTAAAGCAAGAAATAGAAGAGGCATTTGGTTTGAACATTCCAACATGTTTTGCTCTTGTTGCATGCTCACCCTTCCTTTGTACTTTGCAAAATGAAGTAAACTGTACCGTAAAATGCACAGGCAATGTTGTCACTTTTTCTCTATGAGTGCAATATGTACTCAAAATCCAGTTCATGAAAAAAAAAGTCATTTTATTTTCTAACTCATTCCAATAAGTAGCGGGTGTGCGGTTGAGAGAGCTCCAGGAAACAAATGAGCGTATCGGCAAAAAAGCTGAAAAGTCAACTTTTGCTGCAACGAAATGTGATGTCTGGCAAGGTGAAGTTTTAGCCAATCAAATATATACAAGCGCACATTCCTGGTGGATTACTTTTTAATGCAAGTGGTGTATTTCTGCAAATTGTTGCAACAAAAAAATAAAATGATATCACGGTGTTGCAAAATCTTTCCTTTTGTGTCACCAAGAGGGCTGTGCAGTGTTTTGTCTCTGTAACTAAAAACTGAATTCCTGCATTGTATTTCGTCAAGTTCACACCAACACAGCACTTTGACTTTTGTATTTAATGCAGACTATTTGGTACTAAGAATCCTTGAATCTCCTCTGATGGTGAAATTCAGAAATCTATATCTGACAATTGTTCTACATTTCTAAAATTACAGGGATTGGCTTCCTGTCTGAATGCGCACCTGGGTCACTTTTCCATAGCGATGGCAATCTTTCTATGTCTGCCGAAGTGACATTCCCACGTCACTTCCAACACGGCACAAGTCTGAACTGCGTGCAGTCCTGCTAATGAATAGGCAGGCACAAGATGTACGTACTGATGCAGTATATTGTTACGTACAGTGGGCCAACAGTCTAGGTGCCTACATGTCTCTTGTGCATCTGTTTAAGTTGCTCAGCTCATAAAAACAATATTGTTATGGAGAATGCCTAAACAACAATAATGTAACAACAAAACTTTCTCCTGCAACACACTCACATTCATCTGCCATGTTGTAGTAAGAAAAGTCTGGCCTCATAAATGATACTTCACTTGATATACTGTCCAATCTCATGTATGGTATAAATATATAACTGACCTACTGTATGTCTGAATGACAAGAAGCCATAGCTTTAGCCAATGCAGCCAGGATGTTACATATCCCATGTCAGAAACTGCTCTTTTCTGTTACTCTTT
>NW_018128206.1:511441-553156 GCF_001952655.1 Monopterus albus | reverse complement strand
GTACTGTACATGTAAGAGCCCATCTGCGAATGCCCCATGGATACAGCCGTTCTATTTCCAAAGTAAAGGACCATATTAAAATTTGATTTAATTGGGAAAATCTACTATGAAAACCAGGCTGCTAATAAACACTGTATCTCATCCATTATTTATGGAAAAATTAGGGCTAAAGAATGCTAACTCATTTGCCACAGGAAAACCTCAGAATCAGCCACCCGTGCCTTAAGAATAATAGTTGGTGCAAAACCAGTCGGCATGCTGAATGTAGAGATGTGCCAGAAATGTGGAGGCACTACTACCGCAGAGGCTAGCAGTAATGCCAGAATAAAAAAACAATTTTCTTTTTCTGGAACATGAGCTAAATTGTTGGCAGAAAAAACTAATTGACACGATTACCCTTAGGGGCGTAGGAATGGCGCTCTGTGACAGTCGATAATGAAGTTCAGAGTTTGTGGGTTACCAAACTTTTATTTTGATTAAACTAAATTCATCTGGTTTCACTTTAAATTGACTGGGTATTTCTTTTCCCTCTTTCAAGTAAAGAGAGAGTGCCCTGACTGGAAACAAAGAGGGGGAAGGCCGGTGTGGTTTTGACATAGCGAGTGTGTGTTTTTGCGAGGGGGATCATGTGGGATGGGTGGGGGGTTTAATACATCTGATTCCTGCCACTGTGGCAGAGGCTGTATGTATTGCTGGTCGGGTTGCCGTGGCAACAGCTGCAGAATAAGAAAATCTTTCTTTCTTCCTTTGCACCTCCTCCTCCTCCTCCTCTTCTTTCTTCCAGTCTGTCCAGTACCTTGTCAAATTCATGCCTTTTTCTCCCTCCCTCTCTTTCCTCTGACTTGTACAGACACGGCTTGCAGAGTTTTGGGTGGGGAATGATCAGGTATGCGTTCGCGCACACATACACACACATAAATTTTCTGTGTGCTTCTGGTGTAGCAGACTGGGAAGCCATGAGTCTCAAAAAGAGACTTTCCTTCAAGACGACCTGGAACTTCAGCAGAGTAAGTAAACTGTGGTTTACCGGCCAAGCCTCCTCTTCCTCCTCTGTATGAAGAAGGGAGACTCCTTTTGTTCACTCAGCTGTTTTTCCTCTTTACTCTCCCTGTTTGTGGCTCATTTCTCTCCCACTCAGAACAGCTGTTTGAAGCGGCACAGACTTCATTGTTTGTGGGGTGCTAAAATCAGCCTTGACTTGTGTAAAAATTTAGAAGGGCTTTTTCTTTTTAATCTGAGTGGTGTTGAGCAGGGTACATCTCAACCTAGTTTTTAAAGCCAGGAACATGCTTAAACAAGCCCAACAGATAAAAGGATTCATTTTTAAAACATCAGAAATACACTCTGTGAGAAGTGCTAATGGCTGACATTAATATTGTGTGAATGTTGTTTAACTTTCAGCTGATTTAATACACAAGAAGTAATGTTTTAGTTTTGGTGTCTCACCTTAGAACACACACATAATCTGTACCGGTGTGATCCTTTACGTTCCTTTAGCATGCAGTGTTTCTAGATGCCAGACTATATGGCATGGGGGCTGTACCACAGTGAAGCCTGCAGAGTCAAATCATCCTCATGTCAGAGCCAGGATACTTGTTGTCCATGTGGTTGATAAGAACCTAACATGGACAGCCTTCAGAGGGATTCTAGCAGGGAAACCAGATATCTGCAGTTTAGTGTTATGATCAAAGAGGGTCTGTATTACTGCAGCCACCCACAGTGGACCAGCTTGTCACCAGAGGTGTCATGGTGTGCCTGGGTCATCACTTCAGCGTCTTTGTGGGAGACATGCTGGCAAGGAAGCAATAATGAGTTGAAAAACACACGGTAGTGTGTTTGGTCTAACCCCAGCAGCCTCATACATACAAACATTTATACACACACCACCCTGTGTATATCTGCCAGCACTTTTACCAGTTTGCGTGAAAAGTGCTTAAAAAGTTAGTCAGCCAATTGATTAGTTACAGATTATTAACCAACAATAATTTTGATTACACATTTATCATATAGGTCATTTATCAAATAAAACAGTTAAACAGCTTGTCGAATTTGAAGATTTGCTATTTTTGCTGCAGGTGGTGTGTGTTTTACAATTCTCTGTTTTGACAGAATATCTTCGGGACTTGTACTGCGTGTTAGACAAAATAAGCCATTTGAACCCATCTCATTAGGCTCTGGATGCTTTTTGGGGCATTTTTCACATTTTTTGTCATTTTATAAGGCACACTAAATTGGGGGGGAAAAATCAACAAATCAATTAAGTCACCTTATTGGAGACTGTGAGGAGAATTTCCAGGCAGAACTCGCATTAAACCTGTTAGGAGGCGACAGTAGAGCAGTCGTCTCCCACCCAGAAGGTTGAAGGTTCGAATCTCGGTCCACGAAGTGGCAAGACACTGTAGTGATACTCGGTCCACGAAGTGGCAAGACACTGTCGTCATACTTGGCCAATAAAGGTGATTATCCTTATCCTTAAAATATGTGATACTACTGGTTAAAATAGCCACAGGCCATTGCAGCAATTTGATGCTTATAAAACTTGTGACATATCCGTCATCAACATATCTATCCTTTGACACAAGTGATTTAAAAGATGAAATATTACATCAATCGTATGTCAAAAGAACATTTATTATGATTCACTGTAACTCCCCTCTCAGTTAGTGGTTTAGCGGTTTCTGTCTCATAGAGCTTTTACATGTGGTCATTCCTGAAATGGAACAAAGCGTCACATCAGTGCATATGACTGCAACTCCCTTCAGATGCCCAGTTGTAACAGGACACAACATAAAGATTTAGTCCACTAAGAGCCAGGACCTGTTCTAAGGCTGGTTGATCAGGCTGAAAACTACTAATTACAACTACTACATCCTTATATTTCATTTTCACTGATCTGTTTGATATTGTAGCTCTGCAGTCCATTATTGTGCATTTCCACTAACACACAAACTGTTGTTGTGCTGGGCTACTCACACCTAAGCTGTGGCCTGACAATGAGAGCCTTGTTTAAATATACAGTATTATCAGGCTTAATATTCACACTTTGAAGAGGCAGCTCAGAAAAGACTCTTCTGGAAATAGTCTCCCCTTTTCAGATGAATCCTCCAACGCACCGATTTTTCAAGTGTTCTTGGACCAAGCCCTAAGATCTGCCTCTCATATCCTCCCCTGCATTTAAATTTATCTGGGACTAAAGCTTCACAGTGTGGGCATTTAATCTCTAGTTAATAACCTAACCAATTTTATGCTAACTGGTTTTACACAAGCCCAGTGCTGATGCAGTGAATTCTTAGTGAAGTATTGCCAAGAAAACATTCACTGATCCATCATAAGATCAGACATGGGTGGTATTTTATACCCAATTATGGAAACTTGTGACCATGAAATTTCAATGCCCACTGGGGGTCATTGTGCATTTCATTCAGGGACATCTACACGTGCATAAACCACTCATTCTCTGAATTAGCAAATGAAAAAGGGGCCATTACGGCCAGTGATGGCCTCTCAAGTAGCTCTGCCCTGATGATCTCTGATCTTTGTGACTGGGATTAGGAATGCACACATTCAGTTCTCTTTGTGTGTGTGTGTGTGTGTGTGTGAGGATCATATAAAATGAGGGGTGGGCCCTGGTGTGGAGGTGTGAACAGCTGTGTGTGGTAGAGGCCAGGGGTCCACCCACTTACAAGTTAAATGCCTTGTGTAAAGACCCAAGACCCAACCCCTTCCCAGTACACTCTCTCATACAAACCACAAAGACACACACCTCAGAGCAACTGGAGGGATGCCTGGAGACACACACTCTTCAGTCTTTTGTCTCAGCTCAGGTCATGAGGGCAGCCTCTCACTCATGTCTCTCTTTGTTCTCTTTCAGTCTGCTGCTTCCTCAGATGGTGGTGAGTACAATTTCGTCATTACTAATTTTAAGCACCATCCTTTATAAAAAAAAAAAGCAAAAGTAGAAGAACCTTCAAGCTATGTTGCAGACTATTTGTGTTCTTAAAATGAAGTGAATTAAAAGTGTTGTTATTTTTTATCAGGACTGTAAAACTTTTCCTTGATCAACATTTTTACTAACAGGGAAACTTTTTAATCTTGTCCAGCTCACAGTGCTTTGCCCATTATTTTTAGCATCTGCAATTTAATTTCTCATTTTCCACTTTCCAACACAGAACTTTGTAATTTCTCATTAAAATGGTCTAATAAAAGACTTTTATTGAGGATGATGTATTCACTGCAGGCAGCATGCCTCATTAACAAAGGATGTTTGTTCAGCGTGTTTCGGGTTATGGTCGGGGCTGCCATGCTTGCTGTCTGGTCCTCCCTTTCAGAGCTGTTTTAATATTGTTCGCTAACGGGCTGGCCAAGGCTGTGGCGTTTAATGCTGCTCCGCTCCTTTCACTGTGGATATGGATCAGACATGCAGGGCTGTTTGCTTTCTAAATCCATCTCATTAAGTGAGCAGAACACGATGTGGTAAACACAGATCTCAGTGCCTCACTCCTAATACATTAAACCAAGTTCAGTCTAATGGCTTGCCAGCACATGGACTCTGAGTGACAGAGACCGGTCTTTTGGCCCGATGGTAAGAAAGGAAACCCACTGTTCCTCAAATTGTCATACTTAACATAAAGCCTGTGCAGTCTCAATGACACTTCCACTGATTGACTTGAAGTAATTTCAAAGAAAGTAGGATAAATTAATTTCTAAGAGGTCATGTAGAGTTTGCAATAGTCATAATCTGAAAAAGACCTCACTGTGGGGCTGTCAGTGTTGTCATGTACTATTTTATTTCACAATATCACAGTCACACTACTCCTGTTTGTAAATCCACCCTACCTCTTGTGCGGTTGTACAGGATAAAGATATGTAGCCTTGTGTTTCTGTTCTTAACAGCCCAGATAAACTCAGTTGCCCCCTCCACAGAATGACAACAGCTACTGTGTGTCTGTAACCAATCCTACTGTGAACCTTTTGTTGTTTTGTTGTTTTTACTGTGTGCTCCCTGCTTGGCTGGTCTACAGCTCTAAAGTGGCCATCTGCTGCCATGATAGCAGGTATTGTACTGGATCTTCACCTACTCTCCCTCCTTGAGCCCCTTTTATCAGCAGTGTCTCCTCTTTTAATTCTTTTATTTTGCTCCCACGTCTCCTGTGCCCTTTGTCCTTCTCTTTCAAACTGAGCGACATCTCTGTTTCTCTTTGTGAGATGCCGTCAGTCCTGTTGGCCCTGCATTCCACACTTCCCTCATAATATGGTTTTAACTTATTATGTCACATTTGATGGTGAAAGATGTAGCAAAGGAGCCATTGTCTTGCCATTTAACTCCCATTTTCTATTTGTAATGTTGTTTGGTGCAGTTATGGGTAACCTTTTGTCTCTTCATTGTGGCTAGATAGTTTTATGACCAGATCTCTGCTCTCTGAACTTGAAAAGGATCAGGACTTTTATTGAGAAATTGACAAATTTTACTGGCAAATTGTGATCTGAACTTTTAAGGAATTTTAGGTGAAGTAATGGAGCTAGTAACATTAGCACTAGCACCAGAGTCTGATATTGTTGTTGTTTTGCCTGCTGTATCTTGTTTATATTTTCACCAAAAATGATAGACATGTCAGCATTTATGGAGGCCTTGTGAAGGTGTGTATTTTTTTTATTGTATCATTGACAAGGTTGAGGAAAATCTTAACTCATCATGCTTTATGGATGTAAAAACAGAATTAGTGCCTTCTCAAAAATTCAGACTTGCAAACAAGTTAGTTTCAAAAGAAAAAGGAAAGCACAAAAATGTTAAAATCCACAGGAATAACTTTTTCTTGGCTCTAATTCCCACTAAAGCCTTCTAACCCTCGTGCTTCTCTTCTGCCTTGCAGACTATAGTGGAGTCCATTTGCAGGGATGCTGCAGCCAGAGCAGCCTGAACAGTAATGGCAGTCTTCCAGGAGCCAGCAGCCATCGAGGGATTCCAGAGCAGCGTGTGGCCCGCTGGGCCGCCTGCTTTGAGCGTCTCCTCCAGGATCCAGTGGGCCTGCGCTACTTCTCGGTAAGCTGGAAAAAAGTTTCTCAAGACCAACAGTGTTGTCAAAAACAGCTGACATGAAGTGTCTTGGCACATCAGATTTAAGACAGAGTGGGTGAGCTCAGGTGTTATTGAACCCTTGTTTTGATTCATGGCATTTTTGAGTGGGAAAGGAAACCAAAACATGCTGGTAGCCAAACCATTTTACTTGTGCTTGGTGCTGACCTACCTGTAACTACTTATATTGTCTGAAACAGCATGTCCAGACTTAAAATAGATAAACTTAAATGCACTTTTTTTTTTTTTTTACAAATCCAAGATCTGTATTAATTTGATTTGAAAAGTTCAAATTCAGAACAATTTATCAATACCAGGCATTTCCTTGCATGCTTCCCACATAAAAGATGCCTTGAATTTAGCCCACAACACCTTTTTAAGGCTCCACATCAAGTTCTGGCTTCCAACAACCACCTTCCTCCTCACCTTCCGTCAACACTTATCAGAGCTGCTCTCGCCTACACCATCCTGCGCCTACACTTAAGCCAATCATGTTTACAGCATTACACCCAGTAATTTCTTTATTCACTAATGGTTTCAACAGCAACAGCAGCACTGGGAAGAAGAGACCACTAGTTTGAGATCATATAGAAATTCTTGTACTCTGTGTTTTGACAGGAATTTCTCAAGAAAGAATTCAGTGAGGAGAATATCTTGTTCTGGCAGGCCTGTGAATATTTCAGTCATATTCCTGCAAATGACAAAAAACAGGTAGGTTCAAAATATGCAGCTATAGATGCAGCTAGGCCTCCTTGTGCAAATTGGCAGATCATGACATAAGCTCCATGTCAGATGATGACTTAATATTCATTGTGAAAAACATTTATTAAAAAAGCAGACAAGAAGAAATGTAGCAGCACACATTTCTACTTCTTTTCCTGCAGCTGTCTCAGAGAGCAGGAGAGATCTACAACAGCTTCTTATCCAGCAAGGCCACCATGCCGGTCAATATTGACAGCCAAGCCCAGCTGGCTGACGATGTCCTCACCTCCCCACAGCCTGACATGTTCAAGACCCAGCAGCTACAGGTACAAACAAGACACAGAAGTTGAGTTGATTTATTAAGATGTCACAAAGTGTTGATTCATAAATAATGTGGTATGACATTTTTCTGGACAGTATTATTAGGAGGGATTCTCTGTGCAGTGTGTGGGTTGGGGGGGTTGTTCTCATCTAGCCTTTAGTCATTTTGCACAAGCATATTGGGTTTTTTTGGTGGCCATCTGGGTTTGTTTATGAAAGGGCTCTGAGGCTTTACCAGAGTGATAAACACAAACTGACACACACCCACAGAGAATCTAGTGTATAGTGTACACAGGCACATAGACATGCAGTCACAGAGCTGTATGCTTTCAGCTTGCACACAATCATGATAAATTGTTAAATGTTAAGACACATGTCATAACATCAGCTGTGACCATATGTTAACACTAGTAGTTTAGTGTCTCTTGTTTTTGTCTGTGTTTCATTCCTTTTCCTCAGTCCCTAATTTTTGACCCCACATGCCTTTCACCTCTTCCTTGCATTATTTTCTCACTAGCGCTCTTTCCTTATGTCCATCATCCCTGTTTTTTTTTTTTTTGTTTGTTTTTTTTTTACTTAAAATCACCACCCTCTTTCTCCACATCTTCAGATCTTCAACCTGATGAAGTTTGATAGCTACTCACGATTCCTGAAATCCTCGCTTTACCAAGAGTGCATGCAGGCTGAGGTGGATGGTCGGCCTTTGCCAGACCCCTACCAGATCCCCTGTAGTCCTGCGCCGTCTAAACACAGTGCCAGCTCTGACCGCTCCACCCTTTCCACTCCGAAGAAGGTACTACTATAGATTTGGACTCTTTTAAGAGTTCTCAGCATGGAGATGTGGTTACTTATCAAGTCACTGTGGGATGTTAAGTACATATTGTTTGTCTTCCATCCCACAGGATCCCGGAAAGCAGAAGTCAGGGAGGTCACTGAACGAGGACAGCAGAGATGAGAGTGCTGACAAGAAACGTGGCATCTTCTTCTCGTGGTCCCGCAATAGGAGCTTTGGAAAAGGGCCAAAGAAGAAGGAAATTGGAGACATAAACCTTGGTGAGAAATTAAACAACTCTGTTGTCTTCTGGTTCCAACAATCACCAATTTCAACCCACAAACTTCCAAAGTGTTGAAGTGTCCTTGAACAAGACTCCAAATCACTGAAAGCTCCAGGGTTGCCAGGAGCCACATGCAGAGGAAGCATGTTGAAACACAGCTGCCCTGCAGTGATCCAAGTATTAGACATACACACAGTTGGCTTACTGGCAAAACAAATACTTGCATTTTGACACAGTTCTGTCCACAAAGAGCTGGTGTTTTAAAGGTGCCACAATATTAACATAAGGTTGGTATGGAGATGCAAAACAGTTTTGATTATTATAATATTATAATGTAGCCTAAAGTTTGTCCTGTTTTAAAAGCTGCAGTTGGCTGCAGTTGCGGTATGTTTAGACTGTTAATCTTTGTGAAATACTTTAATAATGACTATTCCTCAATTAATTGTTTGCAAATATCCATTGAAAGCACAGGTTATCATGCAAGTAAGCAAAATATTGTAGATCGCAGTTTGCTGTCAAAAATTTGACCCAGTTATCATCTCAGTCAGCTCTGTTTTAATGCTCTATTTTCAGTTATATTTTAATGATGTGACCTTCCTTTATTGCTAATTGTATGCTAATATGCATTTCACACTGTGATGCTCTAGATACTGTCATTTAATCTGAATAATGTGCTAATATCTCTTATCTGCACCATCTCATCCTCCTCTGTGCTTTTCTTTGCAGACTACTGGGGCAGTAATGGGCGGAGGGAGTCCCAGGGCTCCTTGTCGTCCGGAACCAGTCTGGAGATGGCAACTTCCTGCTCTGCTGGCAAGATTGAGGTAAGATTCCTCTGGACAGATCACCATGACAACATAGAGCCCAGTGTCTGATGAAGCCATTACAAAAGGCCAGTGTTGTATTTTTATACTAATTGTTTGTTTATGGGTAGCTTTAATCAGAGGGTAAAATAAAACCACAACTGCTTCTCTGTATACTTAACAACCATAATCCTGTACTTTTTGTTAGATTAACTCTATGAATTTTGTGCTGTCTTCTCAGTCTGATAATCGCTACTCACTCGGAGGTTGGGAACGCTCACCAAAACACTGCAGTGTGATTCTGCCCGACGGCTCTTGCTCCTCTGTTACTCTTCGGCCTGGTGCCTCCATTAGAGAAGTCCTCCAAGATCTCTGTAACAACATTAGCGTCAACATCGCAGCCGTCGACCTCTTCCTGGTGGGGGGGGAGAAGGTGAGGGAGGCAGATGTTGCCAGCACATTACTGACAAATGCTGAGAACATCTGTTGCTAAAGAATCAGGAAGCAGAACGCTGATCCCAGTACCCCTCATTAGTGACTCAACTCCCTGTTTATCATACATTTGACTCTGATCAATACAGTGCATTTACACTTAAGGTGAGAAAAATCAGAAATCAGAATTAGTGAAGTGAATAGAAAAGACCAACATTAGAAATGTATATTTCTGTGTTGTTGATGTGTGGTTTGGTTCCTTTTTCCTCACAGCCTTTGGTGTTGGACCAAGACTGCATGACCCTCAGCTCACGAGACTTGAGAATGGAGAAGAGGACATTGTTTAGGTGTGAACAATCAGCGTGTTTGTGGCTGTCTTAGCTTTCAATTCCACATTTGTTGTTTATGCTTTTAATGCCATCATATTTACTTTTGCTCTGTCTTTTATGCTAGACTGGACCTGGTACCCATTAACCGCTCTGTGGGCCTGAAAGCCAAACCTACCAAACCAGTGACAGAGGTCTTGCGTCCTGTGGTGGCTAAATATGGCCTCCACCTCACCGATCTTGTGGCTAAAATAGTAAGTCCCACTTGGCTACAATGCCTTAAAGGTAGAGTTGGCGATTCTTCTCAAACATTCTTTGTTACATATATTGAAATTCTCTTCATCCCAGTGGCAACAAATACAATAAATGCATTGACAACATAAAGAAACAAATCTGTATCATCTATGGCAGCAGCAGGGCTAAAAAAAAGTCTGACCTATAATTTTACTCAGCATGAGCAAAACCATTGGATGGACTACCTGTCTGTCAACCTACTTCCTATCTGTATGCACCTTGGCCTTGCACAAGCCAAGAATCCTCCACAAGGCCAGGCAGGGAGACGTGTTACTGCTCTGTTTTGATAGTTAAAGCTAGCGAGCTATGGCAGAGAAGGTACCCACAGCAGCTTTTGTTCGCAAACAGAGACTGTTGTTACAGGCCAGGCCTCCAGCTTTAAGACATATAGCTTTTATAGGTAATGTTATTGTTGTTGCCATAGGTTGCTACCGGTGAGCAGTATGAGAGCGAGAAGAGAACAGACTGCTTTTACATGCAGCCGCGCGTGGGGAAAATACCAACAGTAGTCAGCTCTAAGTGTACAGATAGGATTGTAATGCAAGTAACCGGGCATCAAAGGACACATGCAGTGTTTGTGTTATCAAGACAGAATAAAGCCTGCGTTTTGACTGGCGTTAGCTGGCCTCCCTCTTCACTTCTCCCCACCAGAAAGCCCAGATTTCTAGTTACTGGCTACGAGTCAGGGCTAAAGCAGTTTAGCCGTGAACCAGAGGTTCCCTAACTACGGTTCGGGGACACAGATCTGGGCGGGTAACACCATATTTGAGAAAGTTACAGCTTAAAAGAAGTTGGATGCTGAAAGAAGTAAAACCAGAATTAACACTGGTGTGGCTTTTGAATGATGGCGACAACTGAGAGAACAAAAGGGGCTGAAAAGTGATGTCATGGTGGCTGTATTTCTGCTGGACAGGTAATTATCTCTTTTGTTTTGTTCGGGGGACATTTGTTATTTTCCTGAAATCTCCAAGTAGTACTCAGGCAGTGTGTGTTACAGTGCGCATTGTATTTTAGAGGAGTGGCTTTGGAGAGGAGTTAGAATGAAAGGGTGGGATTTCTTCAGTTGTTTACTTTCAAAATGGAGCTTCTTCCTGCTGGTTTTTTCAGGATTGCCAACCTTACCTTTAATTTGTTTGAAGCTTCTTTGTGTCTAAAACGCAGCCTGCGCAGTGTGTGACAGTGCCACAGGGTGGAGTATCATGGTTAGAGGAAGGGACCGCATCCTTTTCCATCTCTACATGGTGTTTAGCACTGTGACTCAGCCCAGCCTCTGAAGATGGAGCGCCAGGGCTATAATTAAGAATGACGACACTTCTCAAACATGCCGACTCTTTAGTCCTCCTCTAAACCCCTGCCACTTGATATATTTTAGTCCTCTGGGTTTCCAGGCATTACGACTGTATTATACACTATACCAGAGCTGAAAGATGGTTTATAAATTTAGCAAAGGCTTGTGCACTCAAATATCAGTCAGATGTTTGAAATAGCATCCTATACTGACTTCTGTGAAAATAGGTGACGATAATAACATGTTCAAATTGTGTTGTGTTTCAGAGCGGAGAAACCGAGCCTCTGGATCTGGGTGCTCCCATCTCGAGTTTAGATGGCCTTCGAGTTGTGTTGGAGCGAGCAGACCCAGCTTCGGGGAAAGGTATGAACACATTGTAACCTAATATAATATTACTGCAAACTGACAAAAAATAAAAACATTTTTAAGTGGACTGGAAAAGGTCTCAAGCGTCCTCTCCTCCTCTCTCTGTCTCACTCTCTCCTCATCAGTTTCCCAGCCTGATGAATTTTTCATGTACATCTCTTTCTTTCTGTCTTTCAAATAGACAAATCAAAATCAAAAAACCTCCCTCCACCCAGGAGTTTTTCTGCTGCAGTAAGTATCCACAATATCCTTATTCTCATAGAACATCATACAAACAGTCCAAATGTGGTGTTTTGCTGTTGCCGTGCTTCTTCTGCAATATTCAATGACATTTAATAGCAGCCCACATTAATCTCTATTAACATTTAGCCAATGCTAAGCAATCAGTTAGTGTTTATTTGCTATTTATTTTATTTTTTGTCCTAACACTTCCTGTGGCTGACTCACTTGCTCATATTTTTCCATGCTTGAGTTATTGCACCATATGCAGGCAAATCATACTTGGGCAACACGCTAGCAAGGTCAGTAAAGACAGAGCCAACGGAGGAAGGTCTCCGGGCATCACAGTTATCTGGGCACTGCTTGGCAGCTCATGCTTAGCTTCCCCCTTATGGCTACACCCTTCCCACCCCTCTATCCCCTAACAGAGTGCATTGTTATTGTTGCATCTGCAGGGAGATGAGAGGTCAACACCAAAGGACTTTTCTGTGAGAGCAAGTGGACCAGACTCAGCACTCCCAGGGGAAAAGAGAAAACAGAAAAAGATTAATATAGATGAAGCTGAAGGTAAATCCCCTTTTCCTTCTTTCTCTTGCTCTCTCTTCTTTTGACTTCTTGTGGGTTTCTTAGCTTTGCTTTGCATCAGGACCAACTGATATTTTTGGCAGCTCTAGAGGGTTATTTTTTAGTGTGAGGCTGCTGCGCTGCATGTTAAACCTAGCGAGTCTTTTCCAGGTGATCCTCTGTTTGGAAAGTTGAAGTCAGAGAGCTTGTTTGATCCATTTTGCAGAATTCTTTGAGCTGCTAAGCCGGGCACAGAGCAGCCGAGCCAACGACCAGCGCGGACTCCTGAGCAAAGAAGACCTGGTGCTTCCCGACTTCCTACGCCTAACCCCACCCCTCTCCTCCTGCTCCATCTCCTCTGACTTGGCCTGCTCCACTCCTGACTCCCTAAAACAGAGCCGGGAGAACGGTGTTTCCTCACGGGGGATCCTCACCTCCAGCCTTCGTTCAGAGAGCCTAGACTCCTCTCTCAGCTCCAGTGCCAATGGACACACCGGGACCAGACGGTGCCTGATGCCTCCTCCCCGCCACCCAACTTTTGGCACCCACCTGTCCCCCATCCCCCGGCCCTCAGATACCCGACTAAGCCTCCGCACAGTGGAGGAGGACCCCCACACCGACCTGACACTTGTAGGTGAGGGTGACATCAACAGCCCCAACAGCACCCTGTTGCCTCCTTCACCATCTCCCATGCCGTCCTTTGAGAGAAGCCTGCTGGAAGCCAACTTCACCCCACCACCACCCTGCTCCCACTCCCAAGACACAGGTGGAGAGGGAAAGTCCAGTTCAGGTATTTCTAAAGTGTAATAAACCAGTGCTCCATGTGTTTGCGTGTGTGTCCTGTGTGCATGCGTGTGCTCTCTCCGGTGGTTAAGCCCAACCACCTTCACGATAAAGCTCCTTGTACACTGACTCTGATGCACTTTAATGACAATATTGACTCTCTCTGTGTACCACTGATTTGAACTGATTTGTTTGATTAAACTTAGCAGAGCATGTGTGTGTGTGTGTGTGTGTGTGTGTGTATATGTGTGTGATTGATAGTAATATACACTCAGATCATCTTGTAAATAGTGATGTGTATATTTTGTTAAGTAACGTTTACTTGGTTGTCACTTCCTAAACCATGAATTTTTGAGTTTGCCATATGACTGGGGTGAGTTTATTCCAGTTTTATATTTAGTTTATTTTGTAGTTTTTGGTGCATGAGATTGCCAATGTAACTGGTTGCAGAGCTTGTATGAATATTAATAATATATGCATAATGCATACAGATTAATGATCAATATTTGACAGTACTGTAATCAGTAAATGTTGTGCTGAAGATAATAATTCAGAGCAAGCGAACAACTGAGACTGATACGATTAGCAGCTGTGTTTCCTGCCACTATGGGCCATCATGTACAATTAGAAAACACTGTAGCAAGCCAGGCTCATGAAATTGTGTTACAGTGTCAGACCTGCGAATTCTAAGCAGTTATTACAAAACGAATGCTGTACTCCTTTCCATCCCACCACCTCTAGTCAAGACCAATTCAACAATGTCAGTGTCAAAAAGTTTTTTTTTCTTACGCAACGCTCTATAACCGGTGAGTCATTAAACCATGTCAGCTCCTGCTGTAGCAATCTGAGCAGTTGTGAAAATAATTAGTCATTGGAGGACAAATGCTCCTTTGGCGGCGGTGACGTTGTTGAATTGCCTGTCATTTTTTTATCTGGGTCATTCACCCCCTATCTAGATGCCTGTTGTAGATAATCACTGCCAATAAACTCTGTACATGTGACTGAGTAGATCTAATAAATGTTAGAATTGGAAATCGCTCTTGTCTGTCTTTTTACACATTTTACCACAATTGCCACCTCTTCTCTCCGCCTCCGCATGCCTTCTCCCGTTCTTCCTTAGCTCGGTGTCGTTGTCTTATGGCTTCCTCTCATCAGCTCCCACTCCTTTGTGTACTTTTCTGTGTGTGCTCTTTTCAGAGTGTTGCTGTTCGCTGTGTTTTCTGCTCAGATTGTTCTGTTGTGTTTGTGTGGTCTTGTTAACTACTGCTTGGTGATTCATGTTTGCTATGGGGTCACTGCTTAGTTGTGTGTAGCGACAGTGTGGTATTGTGGATTTCTTGATTCTGTCTTCTGTTAAACTTGTGTTTTCAAAGCTTGCTGGTGTGTTAGTTCATTTTGTATGGAGTGCAAGATCATTATTTTCTCCTGCAGTTAGATTTCATTTTCTGTTTCCCATTTTTGTTTGTCATGTCACACTTCCCCATAGTGTGTTTCTGAGATGGTAGACAATCAAGTGGTGAATTGATTTTTACTGTTGGTGGTTTCTTCTAGAGCAGATATGCAGGGTCATTTGTCTTCACACATCCAATTAGAGACATTTTTAATCTGGCTTTAAAGAAAATCCCAGGAAGGCTCTTTTGAAAACACTATAAAAAAAAGAAGATAATCACACTCAACTTGTTTCCCAACAACAAAGCCTGCTCTTTTCTTGCACTTCAACGCATTCAGTCGGAAGGGCGTAAACATGTTCACTCTGACCTTACTGCCCTCTGTTAATAGTTAAGCTTGAATGTAAGGTAATATGTACATAAGATGATGAGGAGGAATCGAAGCCCTTCAGTTCCTCCACAGGCTCGCTCCTCTTTTCTGGTTGCTAAGCGCATCGGACTGATTCTTCCCACCAACGGGCGCCATGGTAACCTTATCCAGAGTTGACTGAGCTACAGATAGAGACTGTCACTACTGGTTTTCATCTATCTCCCAGCCTATTCCTCTCTCTTTCTCCCACTAGCTAAAATAGAAACCTAGCTATGATTCAATATAGTCATATTTTTAACACTGCCACCTTGGTGCGGCTGAATCTGTGCTGAGCTCTGCAAACATGGAAATACAGCAACAAAAGCACCTCCACTACACCGGTTTTTAGAGACTTTATAATTTTGTTGCATTTGAATTTGAGTGGAAAGACATGCTCACAGGACCAATAGAATAGTAAAGAGACACAATAAATCCATGAGTGCAAACAAGTCCAGTTAACCATTTCTCCTTTCACTGTCTGCCTGATTCGGTCGGTGCAATTTCCAGTATTACTGTTAGACTGACGCCCTCTGCTGTCACAAGGGAGTAGGTGTAATTGCAGCTAATTAACACCTTCTTCAGTTCAGTTTCATTCTAAACTTCCACACTGCCCCAAAAGCAGAAATTATACAGTACCATATAACAGAACAGGTTCATACCATGATACCAGGCTTTGTGTCTGTTCCTCATATGTGGCCTTGTATGAATAAGAGAAACACTGGGGATTTAATGATACTTCTCAGTCATCAACCTATATAATTTAATAATTAAATTTAAGGTTTATAAGATATGTTGAGATAATATTATATCCTTAACACTATTTAGCTGAATTGAGGATAAATGTTTTTATATACTAAAAGGCAGTATAATCTGACAAAAGTATAAAATGTCAGTGGTTCTCAGACAAAATCTTGTTCATTAATACTACCTCTGGCTCAACATCTGTCTTCACTTGGCATATCCAAGATAAATTTGCATCCTGATTAGACTTAAAGTAAAAAGTCCACAAGGGGCTCTGGTGTGTATCAGAGACCCAGAACTGGTGCTCTATGTTAAAATGATTATTTCCAGGCCATGGTTGTAATCGCCTCTCCCTGTCTGGCAATAAACGTGTCTGCAGTCCTGGTCTGTAGGGATTTGGGCGTCCACTAGGGGGAGACATTACATAGTGTAACCACTGATTTGAACTCAATATATGAAGTATTTAGTCAACATTAATTCTGGCCTCTAAACAAACTACATCCATTTAGAGCATTTTAATTATTTTTGGGTGAATAATAAGCAGGAGGCTGTAGCAAAGATTCTACTGAGGTTTTGTTTCCTTTTTCTTTCAATAGTCAAGGTCAGAAGTTAATTGCCCAGGTTTTTTGTCAGAGGGAAGGTTTGGGCCATACAGAGAAGATTAAAGGGTTCCTGGGAGGAAATGGAATATCTACATTATGGCCAGAATATCTCTGAAAATGCTCTGTAATGACCCAGCCATCAGTGTGTACCTGAGGGACCATATGACTCATTTCTTCTTTGGGTGTGTGTCCCTGTCTTCCACCTCATTGTCTCTTCATTAGGTCTCAGAGCTGGTAGCTGCTGACCCTGGGCCAGCCTTATCATCCATCTGGCAGTTACAGGTGGGCTCGATGCAGATCTTTGGCAGTCCGTTCCGGTCTGGCTGTTTTGTCTCAGCTCCCTGCTGCCGCCATGGCTGTTGACATATTCTAGCAAAGCTCTGTCTTGAGGGAAACATCCATAGAATTTAAAATAAAAAGACAGAAGAATTTCAGGCAACTCAGTATCATGTCCTTGAACTTCAAGACTAGTTCAGACATTGACAGCTGCTGAACAGTCCTTGAATTTGCTGGAAGTTCAATCTGCATTCGTCCACCTTGTACCTTGTTACAAGTCAATTTGCCAAGGGTCTGTGTAAGGTCAACTGTTGGAACTGACCGGCTGTGTTTACATCTGCACTGAAGAGCAGTGAATCACAGCCTGCGGAATTAGGAGAGTCTCTCTGTTGAAGTGCTGTGTTTGAGTCACTCGGGCCTCTGTGTTTAGAGTCTGTGGGGCCACAGGATTCACAGCAGAAGTGAAGAGTTTATCACTCATCATAACTGTGATGCCAGCAACCCACAGCATCCCAGAAACTTTCAGTTGTAGTCACACAAGTTCACTTGCATGAGAAGAGGGGAATGTTAGAGCCCTGATGCCTAACACATGTGACAACAAGGCAGTGAATTAATATGATTCACCCTAGCTCAGTCTCATTCAGTTAATTAATTGGCAAGTGAGGTGAGTTTGAGGGGAAGCATCTCTTCAAGTGCATCTTGACAACAGCTGTCCAGATTACACAACTATACATTTGTCAGTTTACACATTAGCCCATGATTATGTGCTCTGCAAAGTTAGCCAATATCTGGTGAACAAGAAGAAACAAAACTTACATTTGAGTGAATATTGTATTTTTCAGCTGTCAGGAGGTCAAAACTCAACTCCCAATTAGCAATAAAATTTTACTCATGTCTGCTGGATATGTCAATGAAAAAGTCAGTGAAAGCAGTTTTAAGTATATGTCTGTTTTTCCATTTTTTACGACTGCCCTCATAAATGTTCAAATATTAACTCTTGGCTATTCATAATACATCAACTCTTACATGTCCTCCTTTCTCCCATGTTCAGAGGGAAGAACAGAAACAACTCCCAACACCAAATCATCCGCAGATAAAGCCAACACTGCACAGACACTTCAGGAGGTGATGGATGTGGAGGGAGTGCATCTAGAGGAGGGGACACTGGAAACATCCCAGACAGAGGACTCTGAGCTCAGCCTGAGCTTCCAGGGCTACGTCGCCAAGCTGCGGCAATGCCAGAGCAAGATGAGGAGTGTCCACATGCCCCAAAATCTCCGTAACCCACCAGAGGACAAAGACTGCAATACAGATCTGTACAAGGCCACAATTGTCTAAAGGGAACCCCAACACTGCTGCACTTTAAGCCTGAGGCACCGTCTTGTAAAGAGTCAAATGATGGACTGCACGTACAAAACTGTCGATTTACGCTGCAAAAAATCAATATTATTGTGATAAATATTGTATTTTGTTATGGATTGTAGTATCTTCTTGTTGATTTTTAGTATCAGTTGTAATTTTGGGACAGTGACATGTTTTTGTAATGGTATAGTTTAATAATTACAAGCAAAGCTATTTTATTATGAGCCATGTTAGACTAAGGACAACCACAGTAGAAGCTTGAAATTCATTTTTGGGTACCAGTTTTTATTAAGGCACACATTATACATGGTTTAAGCTGTAATTTCTGAGCTTATTGTAAGTCCATTCTTACTAATAAGAAGATGAATTCAAGTGCTGGCTGGCTTCAAAGGTATGTTAGCGGACACTATGTACTTGGCCATTAATTAAATAAGTAAATGTTTTTAAAGCTATAAAGTATAAATTTAGACCACTATTGATCTTTAAATAATTTATTAAATGATTAGTTGTTGATTAAGCTATTGATTACACATTGTCTCTTAGTTTGCCTTATTAGAAAGTGGGACCACTGTTGTTGGACCATATATTGGGCAGGACTCTGTTTATAAGGATCAAAAGGGAAGCAAATAGCATTTTTCTTGGATATAACTTATTTCTGTGTTTATGTTTTACAGACAACACATGATGGCACCCTTACTGCCTGTACCTCCTACTTCTGTGGTTTTGAGGTTGTCCACATGTTGACTGATTAAAAAGCTTTGATTCCAACAAACTGCTGCCCATTTGTTTTGTACAGTGTGTTTGATTGATTCTATTTTGGCTGATAGGTAAACCCTCACCATCCCATCCTATCATTTATCCCTCCTTGAAAATACTTGAAAAACCTCTTGGTTGTTTGTAACCTAAAGTCTTATGTAAGCCATTCACAGCAATTGGCAGATCTTGCCAATTAAATGTGTTTGCTAAGTTGGTCAGAATTGTCTAATGGCATATTTGTGAGACAGGTTACTCATGAGGACATGCTCTTTAGTTGCCCAGCCTCCTTTTTGTATTTATAGCTCAGCATCTGGAGACAGACTATTACAGCTGGTGAAAATTAGAGGTTAGGTTAAGGCACTGGGGAGTTTGTCTTGACGCAGCATGTCACTGGTGGAATGCTGACACTAGGGTTAGTTTTGGGGTTAGGTTACTCGAGCTTTTTTTCTGTGAGTCTTACCATAACACAAAGGTACTGTCATCATTGAGTTTTTCATAGGAACAGTAATTATGTCCATGAACCTCTCTGATAAATCACCACACTGGACTTAGTCATATGTTAACTCAGTAATCCACCTGTCAATGTTTTTGTCTTGCCTGTTTCGACCCCTCTGCACCTGCTCAGCCAATTCACAACAGTAACTAGTACTTCGGGCCGCTTATTTTAAAGGGCGGACACAGGTCAAAGATGGAGGCAGCGGAGGTCTGGAGCCAGGCTAATGAATGTTTTCTGACTTAGCTGGCATTACTTAGGAACTCATATTGTTCATTATTTTATGCGAGTTTCATTTAATCAGCTGTATGATGTAATTTTAGTCTTGTGTCTTAATTGTTTTAATCGAACCTAAGTATCATTAGCTCACCTTTAAAATGTAGCATAAGCTAATAGTTTAACAGTTAACGGCTAGTCTCCGTTAGCTCGAGGTTAGCTTAACGGGTGTGTTAGCTAGCACAGTACCTGTAAACATTGTTTTGTTTTTTTATTGCAGCATCTTTATTGGAAAAAAACCATTTATAACAGCTAGACATCACAACATGAACTAAAAACTGGTATTATGTGATCCGGGCACAAAAGAATATCATGCTGAGTGATAGGTCAGCATTATATTGCTACGCCATCATCCGGCTGCCTCCCCCCTCTCACTATCCATAAGTGGCGGTGATAAACCGTGGGCGTCTGCAGAAAAGTTGTTGAGGGAACACCAGCCGGTACATGGGATGCCTCAGAGAGAGACAAGTCTAATGACGCAACTGGTTTACTCAATACAGCCTGAAGTTGTGAGGGACAGGACAATACTTGCAGGATTTCCACCGTTTCCTATGACCATAACCAGACTGAAGACTCTGAAAGTGACAGATGTAACGTGACAGGCACACAGACCTTCTTCCGAGTTCACGAAACAAGCTTCTGCGGACAACAGGGGACCAACCGATGCAAACTTTTCTAATGGCATACATTATATTGCTTTTTCTGCCTTCAGTTCTCAGTGCACGGACGGTACGTTTTAACCACACTCAGCTCAGTGCGTCTTCTTATCCATTTGAGGTGCGTAAAATACATAAAAACGATAAAATAACTTATGTTTTGTCTTTTCAGCGGATGTTAGTCCCTGGATATGAACCAGTCCTCTCCAAAGAGCCACACAGGGAGAGCCAGAAAGGTAGGTTTTCTGTTTGATTTAGAGGGAAAAGAGGGAGGGAGGGGATGCACAATAGACTTAGAGTGGATCTGAGATATTTTCAGTTGTAGTAACTAAAAAAGTTGTTGGTGCAGTGTAAATCTGACTGAATTGGTTGATTGACTGTGCTCATGGATTTACTGTCCTCTGTTCAAAAAGTGAAGGGAGTGTGTGAGGTACAGGGGAAACTGCATAAATGTTTTGGAGGAAGTTTCTAAATGTCACTGTTTTCTGTTTTGACCATCTGTGTTCAATGAAAAACAGTAACAAAGTTTGTGTTGTCAGTTCTTACTACAATGGGCAAAGAATGTAAATTCCCATTTCGTCAGGGTGGAAGGCTTCATCATCACTGCATCACCATCTTCTCAAGACCATGGTGAGTCCTTGTTAGACAGCCTGTGTCTGGATCCACTGTTTTGTTTACACAAACAATCACTACATATGTGTGTAATCACGCAAAGTTACCACACACTGGAATTTGACAGAGAGACAACTCAGCAGCTGGCAAGCAGAAGTGCCGCCTTGTCATATGTTGTTTTGTTCACACACTCACAAACCACAGAGCTTGTGTACGTCACTCTCACACTGACCAGAGCTGTTACATCACAGTCTTATGTATGACTATTCCTCAAAGTGGTATGACCTTAAATGAACAAAATCATCGTTGTTTCTATCAAAGATTGCAGTAATGGCTGAGATTTTCTGAAGGAATGCTAACGCAGTGTGTAAATGGGGTGTGTAGTCACACCTAATTACAGCTTGTGAGTGATGAGGGATTTATGCAATAATGTCATCATGAAACAATGCAATTCTAAATGAGGTAATGAATGAATTGGCTTTAATAAATTTCTCACTGCTGAAACATTTGTGATTTCGAACATCAAAATATAGTCTTCTCATGACCTGTTTTTAAAGGGGACATAAGATAAAATATGTGAAACATTCTTGGGCCCTGTTATTATTGCTGATGTTTGTAACACATTTACTACTTTGTACACTGAACTGTCACATCATGGTGGATTTTTATTGCTTCTGATTGTGACACAGCGGCAAAATCTTTCATTAGATTTTTATTTTACAAAAAAAAAAAAAGGTGGCCAAAAGGCTTTCCAGTCATCATTCCTTGGAATAGAGACAGGAAGGGTGGGTGCCAGCTGGAGCAACATGTATGCAATTATATATGGCCCAATATCTCTGGTCCACCTACACATGTTGTTACTGCAATATGACCCTACGTGTTTTTGTGATGTGCTCATGAGCTGAATATCGAGTGAAGTGTGTTTGCTGTTAATGTACTGCAGATTCAGTGAGTGATGAAGAAGTATGCTGATGTTACCTTTGATTAAATGAGTGGATGATTGACCGAGTTAATCTGCACCCGTTGGTTATTGAGTGGTTTTTTCTTCTTGGAATCAAACTGGCTGCAAAGCTGTAGCGCTGCCTCCACAGAGAGATTGTTAAAGAACATTTGACAGATTTCATTTAGGGGTGGATACGATCCTCAGTCATGGTATAAATACCGACTGAGAAACTGTTGATGGATGTATGGAAATAGCCAGATAGGAATGTTTTTAGTCTACAGCCTTGCTGACAATTCAGTGAGGTATCAGCATGCTAACAGGCTGGCAATGACTAACAGGCTGACAACGACAGCACAAACATGCCCATATTGTCTCATGGCATATACTCTCACTGCAGAGGTGCCCAAACTTTTCAGGCCATGTACCACTGTGTATCAAAACAACTTTATACTGCAGATATCAACAAAGAGCTACCTCCCCTACTATATACCACTGCTACCACCATCATTACTACTCAGGCCCATCACCTTAAATGTATTGATTTAACCATACAGTAACCTCAGAAAGGCTAAATAACAACAACATAAGGCTACTTTTTCAAAATCAAAAGAACATTTATTAATTATAGCATGAACAAAAATCACTGCATTGAAACAGCTGTTTGCACCTGCAGCTCTCTCTCTCTCTCTCTTTCTCCCTCTCATTGACTGCTGCTATTGTTTCCCTTCTTTCTGTGGACTGCAGCAGTAGGTGGTAAGGTATTAAGGCTGAAAGTTCTATTTACAACCATGAAAAGCAAGCAGGCTAAGAAACAATCTGCTCTGCTTCAGCAGTATGGACGTCACAGCACCTACTGTACACAGACACCTGCTACACACACACAACAGACTGAGTGAACTGAGCCAAGTTACTAGACGTGCATCTCGGTTGTAACGTCACATCACCCTATCTGGCTATGCACAGGAAAATTTCATTTCTAACATATTCAAATTATTATCAACTAAATTTCACGTAATTGTAATGACATGTAGATTTAATAGCTGTTGTCTGTAATAACATTAAATGGCACTATTTTGGTTTTACGTTTTAAGTCTTGGGCCAGTTGGAGTGCAATTGTTAGACCTCTCAGCAAGGCTCTGGCACATCACAGGTGGTACGAGTACCATAGTTTGGGAGTCACTGTGGTACTATACAGTACATTTTCTTACTAGTGAGTGTATTACATTTACCCTCTCACAGGTGCTCTTTGACACATAACTTTGATCGGGACCGGCAGTGGGGCTTCTGTATGCCAGAGAAAACTCAACCAAATGGTTAGTTTGTGCAACCAAGTGCATTCAAACACAAAGTATTTTATTAGCAAAAACACTGTATTTTGCTTTTGTTAATCCTCTGTGTTGTTTTCAGTTTTGATTTTTTCCTCTGTATTTCAGTGTCCGTCCACACCTCACACGAACATCTGTGTGACGTGAATCCGTGTGAGAATGGAGGAGTCTGCATGCTGATCCCACAACGACACACATTCGAGTGCTCGTGTCCTGAGAGCTTCTCTGGGAGACTATGTGAGCAGAGTAGGTCGCTGGGGAGATTCTTATTATTGAGTTAAAATTATAACAGTTTTTAGTGTTCATCATTTATTCTGCCTTTGTGCAGTATTAGCAACAAGTTTAACAGTTAATAATCAAAATAGACAACCCATTATTGTACACATGAAACCTTAAACAGGTTTCCCACATGTCCAGGAAAGCTTGGGATTTTGAAAACCAGTTTTCCATTCCCAGGTGACACTGGGTGAGAGGCAGGGTGCACCCTGGATATGTCACTGGTCTATCACAGGGCTGACACTTAGAGACAGGACAGACAACCACGCACACTTACTCCTAGGGGCAATTTAGAGTCACCAATCAACCTAAGCTGCATATCTTTGGACTGCGGGAGGAAGCTGGAGAGAACCCATGCAGGCACTGGGAGAACATGCATAGAAAGGCATCAGGTCGACCCGGGAATTCTCTTGCTGTGAGGCAACAGCGCTATCCACCGCACCACCCTAACCCTTTCACACTTTCTTTTACCTCAGTCACTTAAATTGCTCACCTCCAAATCAATAACAGAACCATTGACCGAACAGTGTATTCACTCTGGATGCATCTTGCACAGCTCAGCCATCACATTCGGTCTGTATTCTCCACTGAGTTCTATAGTCACCTCTCACATTTCAACCTCTTGCCTTTTATGTGTTTTGTTCGCTTTTCAGAGAAGTGCTATGAAACCATACACCTGCACTATTATGACATTGGAGAGTCTTGGGGACGAATTCACCTTCGTAATGTGGAGCAGTGCACATGTGTGGCAGGGGAAATAAAGTGTGAGAGAGTCCACTACACAAGTAAGACATGGCATCAGCTTTTGTTGTTCTGCTCCAACTGTGTCTTGTTTTGTGCTTTGCTGCTGTCTGGACAGTGAAACCCAGGTAGGTTACAGTGACTTAAACAGTATGGTATCCCACAAACTGTTGAACCAACTGTCAGTTCCAGCAAACATTTTACACATTTACAGCTTGCATATATGAGCCCCCCCAAAAAAATACAACTAAACATGGAGAAAAGTACAACCTTCAAAAACCTATATACATCAGGGTTTTTTAAGTTCACTACTTTTCCATGCCTCATAAAATAAAGTATGAGGTCTCCTCCCACCTGGAGAAATGCTTCTTTTCTCTTTCCAGAATCGCCTCCCAGCAGCAGATATGAAAGACAGGCCCTACCCTTTCTTTGATCACAGCCTCACAGTTACAAGTGTAACTTTACCATGGAAGAAAAGACAGATTATATGACTCAGTGTGACTCAGAAATAGTGTTTTAGGACACACCCCGTGGGTCCGTAAGGTGCTTTCATCTGTATGAGGGGACGTTCATGGATATTTAACAGCTTCTATGGCATAAAGGAGGGAAAGGTAGTGAAGTGAAACAGATTGTTTGCCGTGATGGGAGCAGCTTATTTTACAGGGGTCATGGTTAAAATGTCCTGAAGCACCTGAATGTGCTTTGACTTGGTTTTCAGCTGAAATCTGACAGACGATTTGCACTGATACCAGTTTTATCTCTTGGCTTATTTTAACTAGAATTTTCTGAAGCAGACAAATTCATCTCTCAAAGCCCACAGGCCTGTGATCTATGGATGAATCCACTTTCCTCTCACATATTTCATAGATGCTGCAACAGATCTTAGGGGAACACTCAGGGCAGATATACTTTATGTAAATTAAAGTTTAATGCCAGTTTCTGCTGTGACTTTCATGTAACTTGAACTTAAAAAATTAAAATGTGGGTTTAAGTGATGAGATTTATTTAATTAAGCCTGCATTTATTGATATTTTGGTCACTGGGGGCAGCATAACAAGCTCAATGCACAACATTGGCAGGTAATCAGCTAATAAAGTTGTTTTTGCTGATTTCAGCAAACTGTTTCCTATTGACATATCTAAGAGATCAGCATTCATCTGCAGTCATGTTGCTGACCACATGAGTCCAATATTCACTCTTCTTTTAGCTTCTTTTTGCCTTCAACATCTCCTGAGAGACGTATCTGGCTCTGTAGCTGCTGAATGCCCCGCTAGAATTGTTTTTTTGCTAATAAACAGCTGCCTGCTGTAATGGACAACAATGCTGACTGATGCAGGGAATCAGTTCAGTAAAATTTCTTGTCAAGAACCCAAAACATTGAGCTAAAAGTTGCTAAAAACTGAGGAACAGCAGAATAGTGTGATAAAACTCTGTGGGCTTGTCAGTACGAGTGGCCCCTTTGACATTACACACTGTTTTAGGTCCATTGTTTTAATAAAGATATAAAATAGTGTGGCTTTAACTATAGCAAACTTATAAACAGAACACATTAATTTAGTAACGCTGAAGTAGAAACACTGATTAGAACCTTCATGCAACACAATGCTGCAGTTAAACTCATATAATGATAACAGTAATTTAATGAGAATTGTGTAATGCAGTAGGAGTCATTTTACAAGCTAAAACATATGAAAAGAACTCCTGAATGCTGTAAATGTATGATTTATAATAAAGTTGTAACAACGTGTGTCTTGATGTGTCCAGTGTGTCATACAAACCCTTGTCACAATGATGGAACGTGTCGACTGATCACATCCACTGGTAAGGAAGTGTGTAACTGCAGAGTTGGCCACAGCGGACCATACTGTAACTTAGGTGAGTAACAGCAAGACTGGATAAAAGTGTTTGTCCTGTTTGTTTGCCCTGAATGTATATCATCATTATAATCTAGGAGTGTGACGATACACTTAGCTCACAAGATGAGATGCTACACCATACTGGGTTCATGAGAATAATGTTTTGAATTGTCTTATGCAGTAAAAGACAACAACATCCAAACACTGTTTTGCCACAAACTCAGCTGACTGGCTTCTCTCCTGTACGATTATGACGAGTTGCCTCAGATCTTATAACTCTGCATTAACTGTGCATGTGCTTCTAAGTTCTAATTGAAGCTGTGAGTGACCTATCCTATTTTGACCCACACTGCACTGGATGGCGACATCATTCAGCAGAGGCGCTGCGTTGACCAATCATGTACGGGGGACAATCGGGACGTGGACGCCCACAGGATGAACACTCTTTTGTTTACCTTGTTAGCATGAGCATTCACCTCTATTCACTCTCAAATTTGGGCCACAGTTGACGCACCATGACGACACACCATGCATTTTTGTTAGTACTGGATGTTTTTTTATCCATCAGTGCTGGTAGAATTGGTGCTAAGGTAGAGAAGGCTAAGTTAGCAGCATGGCTACCCAAAACACAACGGAAACTTGTGGGCTGGAAATATGAATGAAGTCACTAACATTGACTCGTGACAACGTAGCCTTATTGTATGCCCCTACAACACTCCCCCTGCAACCATTCACCCACCAACCAATGCAGCCCAGTGTGTCAAAACACAGCAGGGAGTTGCAGTCATACTGGCTGCTACTCATGCTTCCGGATTTTCTGTTGTCTCTCCTCATCTCTCCCTGCCTGTCACGTCCTCTGCCAGCGCAATCAGCCATCATTACATCCACCTGCTGCACATTATCTCCCGGTCCAATCCCTTTTCCATTAGCTCCCCGCTGGTTCATTGTCAGCTCTCCCGTGCTCTTTGCCAGATAGTCGTACGCTCTTTCCTAAACAGACCCTGGCTCTCGCACCTGAACTTCGCCATGACAGCTGATTCCTCATCTCTACGTGAGTGCCATTTCCTCGTCTTGCCTGTTTGGCGGCTCACGGTCAATCCTGCAACCCAGCCAGCTCTGTCCTCATCCTCCCTACCTGCTCTTCCTCTGCCTCGCCTTCTCAGCCAGTACATGCTCTGGCTTTGCCTCTTAGTTTCTTCATGAGTATCAGCGTCTCTGCTACCTGAGTGAACTCACCTCTTCAGTTTCCTGTGAGTGTTGGCGTCTCTGCTGTCCGTGTGACTCCCCTCTTCGCCCCTGTGAGCGCCAGTGTTTCTACTTACCTGCGCATCTACTTACCACCGTCCTCCTCATCTGCCTTTAAGTGTCAGAACTCCTCCTGCCTGTGTGATGACTTACCTCTTCACAAGAATCTGTACTCCAACTTACCTGTGAACCCACTTCCCTGCATCCTCCTTGTTTTCCCTTGAGGTGTCTCACCAATCCTATCTCCAGTCCTGCCATCTGCCAGCCACCTCCTCGTCCACCTCTACCACCAGTACTGCAGTCACCTCACCTCTCCGTCATTGACCACCCTGCATCCACCCCTCGGGTTCCCAGTGCCTTCTCCCTCATTCCCATAAGTGTACAACTAACTTTTTTTGTGCTCCATCCCTGGTGTGTGTTGGTACATTGGGTCCACCTGCCGTGCTTAGTCATAACAAGATCTTGTCACACCCCTAGTATAATCACATAATGTTCACGTCAGGGTGAAAATAATGGATGAGAGGCTTCGTCTCTTCTGAATCAGCAGAGCGGGTCTTACATGTGTTTTATCAGGCAGTTAAATTATGTTATTTATGTGTCCCTCCTATGTGTTTCTGACATCTGCTTGTTTATACAGTGCATGCGTGTTCATGCATGTGTGTGTGTGAGAGAGAGCGAGAGAGAGTGGTTTGTTTTATGGTAGCAGGTGAAGACATGAGCAAGCTGCTAAACTTGCCCTAAGTTGTTGAAACTGTTGCTGATAATGCATACAGAGAAATGTTTTACAGACTTGTTCTAACTGATTCCAGTGTGAAGAAAAGAGGTTTGTCATCACGCAGATACTCATCTGCATCTGGAAATAGCCTGATTTCATTCGTATCACTTACATACCTGTGTGACCCTGTGGAATTCTGACATGTTTGAGATGCGTATTAGTTTTATGTGTGGTCTGTGTGTGTGCAGAGCCGGAGACAGAGTGCTATTACAGCAGGGGCACAGGTTACAGAGGGGTGGTGGGTACCACAGAGTCCGGCACCCGCTGTCTGCCATGGAACTCAGACCTACTGCATGATGAGCTCCACGTGGGCACAGTGGTTAAATCGCAGCTCAAGGGCCTTGGTGAGCATGCCTACTGCAGGTGTGTGTGTGTGTGTGTGGTGGAATGTCCTGCTTTCTATCTGCTGCTGTAGAATTCTGCTAGCATCATGACAAATGAGACTTACTTATAATTATACTCCAGGTATACTTTATGTCAATGCTGTGGTTGCTACAGTACCAACTGGCTTATCTGTGTAGCCAGATTTCCTTATACCGTCCCCTAAAATTCAGCTTTAAAACTGTATTATCCAACTTTTACCCAGAGCTAACGAAGCTGTCTTCTAGTTCTACCCCTTATCTGCCAAGTTCATGTGCCAACACTAGTTGTCCTTATATGACATCAACTCAAAGCCAATCAGCAGACCTAAAACCATCACGAGCATGAAAGAAGCACACGGTAAATCAAGTCAGTGTATGAAAAAAAAACAGGCTTTATCTCCGGCATGTTCACTCTTCTTCCCATTGCTCACTGCTTTCCCCAGTTGGTGTTGCTGTGACTACCCAGTGTGATATGTCCACAGCAAATGGTATATGCCCCCAAAATGTCCCAAACATCAAGGAAAAGCCAATTTCATGCAAGCACTGGGATTTAGGCTCAAACACACAGGCTGGCTCAGACTCAGGTGGATTATGTACATTTATTATTACATATTGCAGCTTTAACATCAGCGAAACCTTATTTCTAATTATTAAAACTTTGTATAAGTGAATGCAAAAAAAAAAAAGTAATCATTGATGTGTGGTTTGGCCAGAGATTGAAAACCAGATTTCACCTGTTCACAGTGAACAGAGACAGGGCGCCTGTTAGCCATTTTGCTGCTGTGAGTAATGCGTGGTGTTTCCAACAGTGGAGCCACACCTACACACACACACACACACACACACTGCTTTGTTTCTGTGTGTGCAGAAACCCAGATGGGGACAAGATGCCGTGGTGCTATACGCTAAATGACGGCGCCATCTCCTGGGAGTACTGTGACATCCCCTCCTGTGTGATACCTCTGTGTGAGTAAATGGGGCACAGGGATGGGGTTTTGTCATCAGAGCTGACATTGGGCGAGAGGCAGGGTGCTCCCTGGAGAGGTCGCCAGTTTGTCACAGGGCTGACATGTAGACAAACACGCACACTCTCACTCACTCCTATGGGCAATTTAGAGTCTCCAGTCAACCTAAGCTGCATGTCTTTGGACTTTTGGAGGAAGCCGGAGTACCCGGAGAGAACCCACGCAGGCACAGGGAGAACATGCAGACTCCACACAGAAAGTCAGAGTAAATTCTCAGTCATCCAGGTCATATAGTATGCTGAAAAAACTTAGAAGAAGGAATCTGGACATAGTTTTAGGCAGACGTTTCACTTCTTATCGAAGAGGCTTCATCAGTTCTACGTCCAGATGCCTTCTAAGTTTCTTCAGTCCACACAGAACGGCACCGGGTCGGCCAGGGCTCGATCCCAGAACCTTCTTGCTGTGAGGCAACAGTGCTAATCATCGTGCCATAGATGAATTTATGTACTTTAATATTTTACCACATGGTTAAGGCGTCATATCTGTTATATAGGCCAGACATATTTTCGAGACAGCTTGATTTAGCTTTCATCATAACTCTGTGCCACCTCATTGTTTAGTCAAAGCCAAAGAAAGCCACATATTGTTGTCCTTCTGTACCTTATGAACGATGGCATATTCATTTAGCTGTTCTTATTATAGACCCTACATCATTATAAGGCATGAAAAGTTTAAACTATTCATAAAGGGCAGTCGCTGCATCATTGAATATCTTCAGTCTCTCTGCCTTGATTATATGGTACAGTTACCAGCACCTGTTGTCTGAGAAACATACAAAACAGCTCAACATCTCATTAAATGTCTCCAGTTTTCATAAAAAATCCAATGTTTGTGATAAAGGTTGCTGAGTCACGCTGCTCAGATAAGTTGAATTTAGCCAAGTGAGCTAGTTTGGTGGTGGAGCTTTTTTATTAACACGTGGGCTAAATGAGATTCAGGGAAAGAAGGCATGAGTCACCCTGAAACAACATGTCAGGTCAGGTGGAGCCAAATGTTTATGTGGTGTGTGGGATCTGGCACATGTGGCCGTCTGTCGTGATGCCAGGGGTATGCACAGAATTCACAGCCTTGTTCCATCTGCTGCACCCTCCTCTAGATATGATTTGCAGCATGCGAATGCTTTGTGACGCTGATATTATCACCCTATAGAAGAGCTTTTTTGCTTCTTGCAGGGGAGAGCCAGCTGGCGGAGAAATCGAAAATATTCAGGAGAGGTATTTAGGAAGTGTGTTAGAAAAATGTTCTAGTTGTTAGACCAGTCTGTAGTAGTTTAGTTTGTAGTAGTTTAAAATAACAATTTGTAATTTTCTGTATAATCATATATAATAAACATATATATATATATAATATATGGTATAATCATGCAGCATCTTCTCGAAGGATAAACGTCCTGCCCAGCATTAAAAAACGGGAGCCAGCAGAAAAGCCTGTTTGCGGGAAAAAGCACAAGAAGAGGTTGGCAGCAGCCAGGGGGCGGATAATGGGCGGAAACTCTGCTCTTCCAGGCACTCACCCTTGGATGGTGGCCATTTACATCGGGGAGTCAGATTTCTGCGCCGGCAGCTTGATTTCTTCTTGTTGGATCCTCTCTGCAGCGCACTGCTTCTTCCGCAAGTATGTCACTGATGTGATTCAGCTGCAATGGGTTTTTTATATGTCACTCCAACACTAGCAGAGTTTTAGCACAACACACTGTACATACTGTTATTTTTTAACCAAAATATGAAAAATATCCACTGAGTGTCTCAGAAACTCAGTTTGAATCAGGAATATATAAAAACATAATCCTTCAGAAAGCCTTCTTAGTTCAGAGGGAAGCTTTATTCCCACTAAACTGTCTCACTGAGCTCAGAAATCTAAAGGCCTGTGATTTAAAGACATCACAGCTTCATGAGCACACTACAAATGGACAAATCCAGGTTGAGGAAAATCTGAAAACATGTTTTGTGCAGACGCTGTTGATTGTTTCCTCCTGATGTCAGCAATCAGGTGTTCGCTGCTACCGTTGAAGTTCAGACATCTTTTGTTAAAGACCTTTTAAATATACATTCACTTATCAGCTGGGATTTGATTAAAGCAGATAAGTGAGTCTACGATGTTGGTTAGAAAAGTGTTGAACATCATGAAGAACATATTGAGGGCTTTGTTATTATTGTAGCCAGTAGTGGTGCTAAAAACGTAAAGTTTATCCTGAGAGTAGCGCTGTGAGAAAGGCCATGTGAGCTACACAATCAGGGCCAAAATCGAAAGAGTTCATCATCTGGGGAATATAAATGTACAAGATAAATCTGATTGCAATCTGCCTGTGGGGTTTTAGTCTTTCTTGTCCAAACAGGCAAGAGAGGTCAGGATCCACCCTCTTAGACAATTCACAGAAAATATCAAAGGAAATACAGCCATCACTTGTTGAGATAACATGGCTCTGGATTGACGTGTCAGACAGTATTATGATTAATGTGAGTGCATACTTAGCAGCATTATTGGTGAAAATATAAATTCTCTTCCCACAGTCCCCTGAAGTCTCAGCTTCGCGTGGTGCTCGGCCAGCAGCACTTCAACATCACCAGCCCCAACACCAGGACGTTCGGAGTGGAGGAGTACTTTTTTCCAAAGCAGTTCTCAGTGTTTAATCCAACACTACATGACATTGGTAATCAGTAATTTCATGCGCACACATACTCCAGTGACTCACATAAACGAGAAGACCTCCTGTTCCCATTCACAAACACACAAACCCACTTAGGACCCAAGTCTGTGTGCACAGCTGTGCATCACTGAACAGCTGTGTCCCTGTGCTCCCCGCCTGAACACACTCACACACACAAAAGTACACACACACACACACACACACACACAGACAGTTGGGTGTAGCAGTTTGACTAGGTAATAGAGTCTCCAAGTCTACCACTTGCTTCGTCTTTTAAACTACACTTTTCATTGTCTAACACTGTGTGTGTCTGTTTGCCAGTTCTGATCAAACTGAAGAAGCAGGACGGACAATGTGTGAGGAAAACGCCGTTCATCAGGCCCATCTGTCTCCCAGACAAAAGCACAAGGTTCCCTGATCAGTACTGTTGCACTATTAGCGGCTGGGGACACATGTATGAGAGTGAGTGATGGGGACGTCACTGTCTGTCTCCGTTCACACATTTCAAAAGATCAGTGCAACATCAGTAAATCATTTACTTGTTTATACATGAAACTGTCACAGCACAGCCAGTTTTTGTTTGCTCTTCACTTTGAAAAATATTTTGTCCTCATTGTCATTGTATTTATGTGGGGGGACCCTGATGGACTAGCGGCTAGGATTCGGTGTTCTCGCCACTGCGGCTGGACTCGAGTCAGGGTTGCATCAGGAAGGGCATCAGACGTAAAACACGTGCCAGACTTCACAATGTGAATCGTCAGTGTGACGATTCGCTGTGGGCGACCACTAACAGGAACAGCAGAAAGTGAATTATGATGTCATTGTATTTAAGTGTCAGTCGAGGGCCAGGACAGGACAGGACTGCACCGATCGCTTAAAAACATCTGTAGCAGCATCTAATCAAAGTATGTAAACAGTAGCACCACAAGCTGTAAGATCACTTAAAAAATTACAGCTTTAAGCAGCCAGATAATATATTGACTGTCAGCCCTTTGCAAATGTAGCTGCTACTTTGATTTATTTATATGTGCAGACATGGAGATTTCAGACTTGTTAGTGTGCTGTTTAAAATGAGTAGGAAATACATCTGTGGAGGACTGGAGTAACTTAAGGGAGAGCTAGACTAAAACCACTGACTTCAGGTCTTGGAGGGAGTTTTGTTGGAGGAACCTAATGTGAAATGTATCCAAAGGGGAATTTGGGGACAGGATGAGTGCTGGAGACAGTGTGGGGGGAAAATAGCCTGCTGGCATATTGGCACGACATTACTAAAGAAATAATACATTTGGAATAGAAGTCAGTTGCTCTTTTGTCACACTACACCTGGACAAAATACTGGACAATCTCAAACCACAGCTTGATCCAATAGCTATTACATGTAAATGGATGTATTTTCTGAAATGTAATTTAAAATGTTCTCATTCTACATCATTAAACAGCATTTTGATCCAGTGTCATGTTACTTAATTAACTCATCCATCTAAAGAGGCAGTGAATTAATATTTCAGAGATCCTGACCACAGCCCGAGGTTCCACTGTCTTTAATATAATTAGCTATTTGTGCTTTGTGCAACAGAGGCAGAGGGGTACTCCAGTCTGCAGGAGGCTGGAGTCAGACTCGTTCCTCATGACACTTGTAGGAAGCCCGAAATCTACGGTAACCACGTCACCGCTGACATGATCTGCGCGGGGCTCAACGGTTGTGCCGACGCATGCCAGGTATGAAAGCACATTACTAATCCAGCCTCACCTAGTGGATGTTAATGACCCACACAGAAGCATGTTTGGACTCATTTACTTGGTTTGGTTAGCTACATAACCTGGCAGTTAATTGATGTTAATGTTCCATATAAAGTCATCTTTATGTAAAATTTAGTTTGTTATGAGTAAATCTAGGCTAAGTTTGAAGGAAGATATCAGAAGGTTGACTTGAGGTATGAGAGCAATTGACCAGCACTTAAGATGGGAGCAGGCACTGAGTCAAGTGCAGGGGGAAGTTCGTGAGGAGTTCCTGAGAAGCTGACATCTGGACAGATGTCTGCAGCGCCAGAATTTCCACTCAGCTTGCTGTGTAAAATATTTAAGTTCCTTCCTCTTAAATAAAATGTCACAGTAAACTGTTTAGAGTGGATTTGGTAGTGATGCGTCAGGTTAGTGTGTGACTTGGCTGTTTGTACAGCTCGACTTTGATCTGTTTGTGTATGTGCGTGGACTGCGTGTTTCCCCAGGGCGACTCCGGGGGCCCTCTGGCTTGTGTGAGGGATGATGTCAGCTTCCTGTATGGGATCATCAGCTGGGGAGAAGGCTGCGGTCGCTCTGGAAAACCTGGTGTTTACACTAAAGTGGCGAACTATATCGACTGGATCAATTCAGTGACCAAACGCAAACCCAAGGCTTCATGAATAGAAAGGACCTAGACTTTAATATAGTAGCTACTGTTCTATATTATCTTGTAAACTCTGTTGTAAAGCTTGTGGAAGTTTAGAGAGTCTCTTCTTTTAAAACTGTGAAACATTTTCTGACTGAATAAACCTGTACTGACTTGACAAAACTTCGAGTGCTGTTTAAAACAGTTAAAGCACTTTGACCAGACAATCCAAAATCAAGGTTACTTGCTAACCTTTTCAGGAGCTTTCAGTTGTATTACATGGGCTTTGCATTTTATCAGTTGTTACAGAGAGCTGAGAAACTTCAGGTTTCAACCATAGCACTGGTAGGACTTTTGTCATTGTGTTTTTTTAAGCATCTTTGTTCATTTTAGACTTTGGAAACAGTACTTGGACCAAAGTATCACACAAGACAGGTGTGATTGTTTAATGAAGACTAATAGAGAAGCTTTAAAATGTACAATTATATGCTGAGATACATGTTTAAAAATAAAGAAGTCCAACAGACATATTTTGAGTGGCTTGACTTATTCTGAAAACAAAAGCTATAAATGTGCCTGTTCCAATATTTAGTTATTTTTTTTAAATGTCTTATTTTAATTTGAGCATTTCAAGCAATGCAGTAACATTTCTGCTTCAATTGAAATGTGTATTTTTCTTGCTTCAGATACATTAAACAGCACAGAAACCAAATACATCAGGATTTTATTACCATGTCCATTACTCTTAATACATTTGGGGGCTTAGTGCATGTTATTGGTTGCATCTCACAAAGTTCCCAAACTTTCTGAATGCTGTTGGTGGGAGGGCCATCCAATATGGTCATTTTTAAGTTGTTTATCTTGAGTTTTTCGTTTTTAGTAAATGCAAGTAGAGCTTCATAAGTTTAGTGAAATGTGGTATTTGTGACATGAGATCCATGTGATAGTTTCCTCCAGTAGTTTCCTCTGCAGCAGCAGGTGGTGTAGACCAGCCCAGATGGCAGCCGCATGGTCGGCAGGCTGGTGCGCGCACAGAGACAGAGACACTGGTCGTGCCATTTTCCATGCGCCTTGCTGGGGGCGAGGAGAGAGGGCAGCTATTTTGAAAGTGACCCCTCATTCAGGCAGCGACTCTGCAGCTGTCAGGAACCATGACTGAAGATGACGGATTCTGTTGTCGTGGAGGGATATGCCAGACTCAGAGATGGAAAAAAGGTCTTTAGCTTTACTAGGTTTGCCGACGGATATGGCACAAGTACTTCAGCGCACTTTTATCTGTGCTTAAAGTTTTTGTTTTGTTTTCTTTCACAGTGGAAAACGAGGTGGCTCGTTGTTCGTAAGCCGTCGCCTGTAGCAGGTAAAAAGCACCGAAGTTCGCTTGTGCACGTTTTTACCAACACTGCTGTTTATCCAAATGTGGCGCTTTTGCGCCGATGAATGCGCATTTTAACTGCGCCACAATGAAACTAAACAGGCATTAAACATATCAGGTGCTTCAGTGTACGCGTTTTCCGGTTACACTTCCTGTTTTAGGGCCCAGAGAGATTTGGATTGTGAGGTAATGTTTAGAAAAACAAGTGAAAAGCCGTGGTTGGTTGTTTGTCACTGTGTTGGAGGTAACACAAAGGCTGTGAGGGAAACGCTGCTTTTACAGATGGTGTGTAAGGTTAAGATTTGGTGCAAGTTCAGGCGCTGATTTCGGTCATAAAGGCACTGCCAGGTTTAATGTCTGCAACTTAAATGTGTGTTCATTTGGTAAGTTTGTTTCACAGTGTTTTTGTGTTGTACTCAGATGTTTCGTCCTTTGTGTTACCTCACAACTGATTGAAACAATTTGTGCACTTTGACATTCACAACCTGGGCACATCACTTCATAAGTCTATGAAAACTGACCATTATTTGAGCCAAAAGTTAATGTGTTAAAGACTGAAAGTCTGAGCCTTGTATTTTCAGATGCACGTTGTAAATCTGGACTTCAGTCATATTTACTGAGGAGGCTTCAGGTGGCCTGAAGTAGATCATCTGAATTGATCACTTGTCTTGTCTTGGGCCTTTTTGCTTCATGATTAAGCAACTGGGGTTCAGAGCAATAACGTGGCTGTTGCCTTACACTGTGCCACAGAAAGGTTTCTGTGGATATCTGGTGTGGGACAGATCAACATGCTCCACAGGTTTACACTGAGGTTGAGCTGTCTCCTCCTCACATCTTTGATGTCAGTGTTATTGCAGCTGTCTGTGCTCATGCCTCAGTTATGTGTTAAGAGAGGTGTGTGAAAGAGAGACACGCACACTCTTGTTTTGTCAGCTGACACGTTGTCTGAAGGTACCAACAGAGTCAGTTGACACGTTGTCTGAAGGTACCAACAGACAAGAGGACACTACAGCGGTTTCTGTCTTATGTTTTTATCTCTTTTCCTAATGCACATTCCCTTACTTGTTGACATGTATGTACACATTGAGAGCCGCTGTACCAGAGTCAGATTCCTCATGTGTCTGACACACCTGGCCAATAAGGCTGATAAAGATAAAGAATACATCAGTACAATTATGGATTTCAGCTGTTCTCAGTCATTTTAAGGGAAGTGTTTGTTCTAAAAAAGGATAGATCTGCAGTTGAAGTATCTTCTCTCTGAGACAGCGTTTTCCTGCCTTTGTTGTGTCTCATGCTGACTCTGATTGGTCTCCAGATTGCCTCGTGCTGCTGGTGTTTAAAGACAAGCCTGACAAAACCCAGGGCAGCAGGGAGAGGGCCAGTTTCACCTTGGAGGAGATCTGCGGTCTGGAAGCGGGACAGCGGTATGAGGGTGTGGCGTTTACTCTGGCCATCCTCTGTCTGAACCAGGCTGCTCTGCTGGGCTTCGACAGCAGGGAGGTCCTGCAGGCGTGGGACGTCCGCCTGCGATACAGCCTCGGAGAAGGTGAGAAAATCTGTTGCTGCTTTGGTTTCCATGGTTTGTTTTCTGCTGTTTCACTTTCAGTGCTTTATGTTTCCTGTAATACGTCTAGCTTTACTCTAGTCAGCTACAGGTGACTTTAGAGTCTTTACATTCTGTCCTGTATTTGACCTGCAGCAAGTGATATGAGGCCAGGACGGAGGACAACAAGGTCAGGTTAGCAGCTTCTAATAGTGGTGAAGAGCAACTCCTTGGGTTCCTAATGACATCTACAAGAGCTTATTAGTAATATATTTTTTTTTTTTGACCGAGCTGCTGCTGATGTAGTTTGGATGTTTTATTGAGGTTATGAATGGCTTTCTATGGTGCTGTTGGTCTCCTGGGCTTTTCCAGTAAAATTAAAACACAAGGACATGTTCTCATCCATAAATATCAGAAGTAATGTAAGTGATAAAAAAAAAAACAGTTTTAGTGAAGGTGTAAAAAGAGGAACTAAGACTCTAAAGGTTTCACATAAAGGCCTTGTAGCAGATTTCTACTGGCTTTCTGCCAGCGGCAGTAGTTTTACCGTCACCAGTAAAGAACTGATGGCTGAAAACATTTGGTTTGATGTTTTGGAGAAGAGTTGTGCTAATGTTGGGGTGATTGTTATGATGTTCATCTTCTGTGCTCTATGAATTTCTCATTAACTGACATGGTTATAGTCTACAGTGTCACAGAAGTGATAAACAAATCTGAGCTGGAGCCTAAATAGTTTTGGACTGTTGAGTTCGTAGCAGGAGTCCAGTTGAATTTTAAAGCGGTGGTGTGATGGGGTCTGATTGTCTGGAAGAGGAAAGGGTGCTGAAGTCAAACTGTGCCTTCAGGTTTGGTGTTTGTGTGTGTTAAAATATACAGCCAGGTAACAAATGAAGCGGAAACCCAACATAAAGTGTTTCAGTGAGGTCCTGGGCCACCAGAACGGCTTCAGTGCACCTTGGCATTGACTCTCCAAGTCTATGAACTCTACTGGAGGGATGAACACCGTTCTACCAAAGGTTATTCCCTCATGTGGTGTTGTGATGGTGATGGTGGTGGTGGTGGTGGAGACGCTGTGTAACTCATCCCTCCAACATCTCCGTGGTGGAGACACTGTGTAACTCATCCCTCCAACATCTCCCATAGGTGTTCAACTGGTCTGAGACTTGAAGACTGTGAAGGCCACAGCGTATGATTCACCCTCATCAAACCGTTCATTGACCCCGTGCACCTGTATGTATTGAGGTGTGTGTTTGTATCCAGAGAGTTGGATAAAGAGTGTGTGTCTGTGTGGCCTGTTGCTTAAATGCCACAGAGTGCAGTGTGCTCAAGCCAGCAGAAATGTCACCTGTGAGCCGGTGGGCTGACGGCCACCGTGCTCTGAGCTGCTGCTGTGTGTGTGTGTGTGAGAGAGAGAGAGAGAGAGAGAGAGACACACTATGAATCTTTCTTCTTCTGAGTGATGACGTGACGCAGCTGGCCAACATTTCCTCATCACTGCCATCGGTCTCACCCCGCCATGCTTGTTCAGTGCGGTAAAAGTCGGTGCCGCTCCACAGGCGCCTCGGATGAAGCTCCACAGTTTTAGTGCTTTTACTTGAGTCAGATTTTTACATCCACTTTTCCCTTTTGGCTTCTTATTAGCAACAATACTTAGGCTCAGTTACCATGCTGCTTCTGTCGGGCTTTGATTGATTGCACTGGGCTTTAGATCTGAGCCTGCTGTATCCACAGCTCAGCTCAGTGATTTCATTCTCAGGGTGAAGCTGTTTCTTCTTTTATTGGTGAGTTAAATCAAATCCATGCTCAAGTAATCACTGTATAAGGACACTGTCTCTCTGTCCTCTGTAAAACTCGAGATAACATTCAACCCAGTCTCTTATTTTACTTTCGTGCTCCAGGCAGTTTCTCAGCTGTCATATTGCTTATATGTTGATTATATAGGTGTACATCTCATCAGTGCAGGGAGACCCTACAGTGAACGCAATAACTCACAAAACATGTCTTTGTGAACACAGTAACACTCACTCCAGCAACACGTTCGCATTTTGAAGGATGATGTTTTGCTTTCTTGCTAAGAAGATTGATACCGCTGTCATGTCAGCACATTTATAGTCTAGCCAGCAGTCAGTTAGCTTAGCACAAAAAGCCTGGCTCTGTCCAAAGGTAACAAAATGTACCTGCTGCCTTAAGCTCCGCTCCTCGGTTCGCATGTTCTGTTCAAAAGTGTAAAAATAACACATTTTGGTTTTACACTGGTTATGTGTAGATATTCCCGTCTCCTGTTTTGAGTGTTTCTGATGAGCTAACCAGCTGCTGGCTGTAGCTTCATATTTAGCATGAGAGTGGTACCGGTCTACTCAACTAGCTCCCAAGAAGAACACACAAATAAATGTCTTTCACAAAATGTGTAACTATTCCTTTAAAGTGGAAGAGGGCCCACTTTGGGAGACTTGTCCCATCAGCTCCTTGGTGATTATTGTATGTCAGTGTCCATGGTATTTACTGAATGGGTGTGTGTGCATCTACATGGTTTTCATGTGAGGCATCTAGACAGTATTTGCAGGCTGTGAAAACCATTTTCTTCAGTGGTTTAAACTTTATTTTTCATTCCTGCACCTCATGCTTTGGGTCATCCTTGTGCAGACTTCACAGGCGCAGTGGGTCGGTGTAGGAGAGCCTCATTCAGTAAGATGCAGGCCCTGCTACTGAAGCAGTGGTAATGTTCTGATGTTGGTCTTTCATCATTCTACCTGGTTCTCTGTTGCTCAGTTCACAGCTTCAGCGTCGGCGTCTTACCAGGGACCAAGCTGGAGAGCGGACCTGCAACTCTTCACTTGTGCAACAACTTGCTGGCTCTGGTCCGGGACGTCCCTCCTGTTATTATCGGCCACTGGAAGCTTCCAGACCTGCGCAGATATGGACCCGTACCCAACGGGTTTGTGTTTGAAGGAGGAACAAGATGTGGCTATTGTAAGTTTATTGCTGCTTACTTTTAGTCATTCTCACACTACATTTCAATGTAACCAGTTTAGCTAATACATTGAACTTTTAGGTTTTGTGTGGCTCCATAAAATTGTATTTTGTTTTTGGCAGATGATTCATATTTACATTGTTAGGCCAAAACAACACACTTGTGTTTGGGAAGCATGAGAGGAACTATAACAACAAGACAGTAAGAGACAAATTCTAGCAAGGATAAGATAAAATAAGAGAATAAAAATCATGCCAGACAGTGAAAATGAAATGAATAACTTGGTTTTAACAAAAGACTAACAGTCTCAGTGCAGCCAAGTTTAACACTCTCCTCTGTCTCTTGAGTAAAATTGGGTCATGCCGCTAGAAGCTAATGGTTCATTAAATCATAATGTGAGCTATTTTTCTCTTTGTCTTTCTCAGCCAGACCAAATAATCACAGGCTATGTCCTCACGACCACAGTTTTCACTGCTTTTCCACTAGTTTTCCACCGAACGGCAGACAAATCTGTGCTCTTCCTGACAGTAGAACCATGGTAGTAAACAGATTCACAGAAGATGCACAGGGAGCTGCAGACTGACACGAGTCCTGTGTACACAGTGTTAGGCAGGTGGTCATAATGTTGGTGTATAAAACCTCTATTTATTTATTTAGAAGTTGCACTTTGATAAAGGCTTATCATGCACCTGTGTAGAGAAGCTAAGCATAAGAAATGCAGTTTCTTTTGATTCATTCATTCGGTACGTTTGATGGATTATGCCATTTGGGATGTTTGAGTGCTGATTCCTCTGTGATGATCCCACTTCCAACTGGCATCGCTCAGCGTGGAGAACAGCAGTGTCAACATTAGGATTAGTGGGTTGAACTGAGTCACTAGATGCTTTTTTTTTTTTTCTCTCACTCTCTGCTCGTACATCTGGCCTCCCTCAGACGGGCACATTAAGACATATAAAGCTCCATTAAGCATCTGAAACAAAGAAAAAACAGCCTTCAGATGTTTTATCGTTGCCATAAGGGTGAGCTATGCAGATATCGTCATGAGAGGATTGTGGGAATTTCTGTAGGTCCTTGTTTAAGTGCTTTGTGTCTGAAAGGCTTTTATAAGGCAGCTAATGGCCTTAGACCTGGCTCCTCTGCTGCAGCTGTGTTTCAGTCATGTTGCACTGGACTACTGGTTTTCAGTTTCACAGTGAAGGTCCATTTAAGCTTCCTGTTCTTATTTGTCTCCAGTTTGCATTGCTGCATCATGTGGACATGCATGCTTTGTAAACACTGTTGTCTTTGTCTGTTTTTCATGGGAAGCTCTCATTCCACCACCTATAATAATGCTTGTATTGTTCTCCAAATGTGTTTGTTCACAATACCACCACAGCCTTATCAGGTGGGTTCAGCTACTCCGGCTGGTGCCGTGGCCACTCGGAGTGGCAGAAGCTGGGTGTTTGAACCATCTATTGATAACTTAAAGC
>NW_018128206.1:480326-511373 GCF_001952655.1 Monopterus albus | reverse complement strand
AGAAACCTGACTCAGAGTTAATGTTAATGTTGCTTAGGGTCTGCTTATTGTGTGTAAATGGGCAACTGTTTGTTAAAAAATGCAACACAGCAACTTAAAGAGGGAAAATGGAAAAGAATGCTGCTTTAAAGATGATGATTCATCCATGATTGGGACTCTTTTCAGTGTTGTGTGATTAGGAGTGGCTCGGTTCTTTTATGTTGGAGGGGGTAACTAAAGTACAAATCTATTTCTGAGCATTTTTGTCTGTGGAATCATTCAGTGATCACCAGTGTAGAATAATGCAGTTTGGTAACGAGGTCCCCTGTTAATGTTTGCTGGCTTGTGACTTTCAGACGCTGTAAAAAATAAGGCCCGTCTTGGCTCTCGGCACCTGGGAAGATTCGAGCCAAGTTACACTTCCCACTTACTGAACATGAGTTAATAAGCTTTGCTACTTTGTATTGATGCTGTGTTTCTTCACTTCTTAAAGGAGAAGACCACAAGAATCCTCTTGAGATGTTGTTGTTCCTACACAATCTTTATAATGTTGTAAACTCAACAAGCCTGGCCACCTGTTCTTTGTTTTGCTGTGGGCCTTATTTAGTTTCTGCACTCAGGCCTTTGCCAGTGCACCTGATGTACACTCACCTGCTATCACAAGCGTGCCGTGTAGGTGTGTGTCCTCAAAAACAAAAGGTTTGAAGTGATTAAATTCAGCCACAGAATCCAGGCAGAGTAGTTGTTATGCTAAGGATGCTTCTCTGGACGACATGCATCTTAACCAGATCCATATAATAACAGCAGGCAGCGCTTGTTCATTTTCAGCTGGTGATGACATGTGAGCAGACCTCGCCGTTAGTCTTTGACCTCGTTCACAGCCGGGGCAGTGTTGGGACCGAGGCCGGCCGTGACATGGGTGGTCTCCGGGGCGGTGTGACAGCCAGTTGTATTGTCAGTGGGAGGTCAGGAGACCTCTGGAGAGCATAACCTCTGACCTCTCCATCCTTGTATCTTGTTTGGTGACTCAGAATTCATGTGAAATTCTGAGAACCAAAAAGAGGAAGTTTGAAAATGATTTATTTGGCTTTATGAAATGTATAACATCAACCACGACTGGGATTGGGCATCCTGATTGGAACAAAATGTCTGCTTGGCTCCGAGTATAAAATGTTGGCACCGAAAACTTGGTCAGATTTGTCTTTAGTCTTTGTTAATCACAGTTTTAAATTGCATCTTATTTAAGCAAAGGTTATCGTACAGCTGCTTGTCTTTCTCAGAGAGATGGAAAATTAACTGGCAGCTATTTTGGGCTCTAGAAAATGTTATTTATTTTTGTTGTTGTTGTGATTGCCCACATGAATAACTGGTTAATAATGAAAATAATGTTGTCACAGCTTCACCATTGTTACTGAAGAACTTAAAGTTATACCCAGCCAGCCGTGTTTTATACGTTAGTGCCTGTAAAGTGTTACTGTGTGTTACAATGCTGCACAAAGTAACACGGGACTAATACGGTCTGCTTTCTACAGGGGCCGGTGTTTTTCTGCTTGCATCTGCTGAGAGTGAGCAGATCAGCTTCCTGTTCGACTGCATCGTCAGAGGCGTCTCCCCCACCAGGAGCCCCTTTGGACTGCGGCCAGTTCTGCCAGGTCAGTACCCAGAGGTGCTTAATGCTGGACACCCAGCTGTGTGTAGAAGACCTACACAGACAGTTTAGTTCTAAGGGCGGTTATTTCTACAATACTGATGTGATCACACAAAGTTTGTGATGCTTTCTTGGATGACGCGTAGCTGCACTGTTGTCAAGGAGTATAAGCATAAGTCGATACTTGCCGAGGTAACTGTACCGAATACTGCACAACCCCCCCCCACCGACCAACACCAAAAGGCATTTGTCAGAGCTGCCTTCCTGGAGTCCGACCGTTTTTGGCACAATGAGTCAGAGGATTCCTCCGGATGGTTGTGCTTTGATGTGACTAGGTTATGACTTACAGCCGTTTTTTACGTAATTGGGTAATCCTCTGAAGCAGTTTATAATTTTTGTCCTAACCCCTGACTTAAGTGTACTGCGCTGGGCTTAGGGTCACCTGAAACTCTACTGTACTAACTGTCGCCATAACAGCAAAATCTATTGCAGACTATGTGTAATCAAGGGTGTAGAGCTACTGAGCTGGAGGGTGGGCCGAGTTTTTTAGCTAGTATTACATCAGAGTCATCTGGCAGGATTTCAGTTTGAGATGTCAAGTACTCTGGTTAAATGACTGAGCACAGGGACCTGCGTTAAAACTTAACCTTCAGGAAAACGTATTATATTTAACAGGGTGAACTATGGCACTACTGATTATAACTGATGTTTATCTGTATAATGATGAGCCGGGCCACCCTCAGCTCTGCTGCCTCCCCCCATTATGCCCCCCTGTCTTGCTCAAGGGAGATAATTTCTTAAGCAGAAAAGTCAAACTTTGTCTGTTTCCAGTCTTTTAATAGTGAGGGTTTGCAGCTTTTCATTACTGTCAGTGATAGAGAAGTGAATGTCTTTTGGATTTGGACTCTTGGTTGCATAAAAACAACCTGAATAACTAGCAGCATAACTAAGGGAAGGCTCAGACACCTGATCCAGGCCTGAGGTCTTTAAGATACGATAGAGCCTCGTCATTAAGGGCTTTGTATGTTAGGAGAAGGATTTTAAAATCTACTTAACCAGCAGACACAGAGTTACATTAGCATTCATTCAGTGTTTTGTTTTGGCAAACACCGGCTCCCTGTAAAATCCAGAAAATACTAAATACTATTTACTAATGTATTATCTGTAATTTTCCAAGGTAATACTATGTCAGTGTTGTGGTTTCTGCAGCTCTTAACTGGCCACAAACATTGGTTAATGCAGATTTAAAATAGACTAAAAATGGGGAGAAATGCAGGCACAGTGTCCATTTGAAATGTTTTTCTGGTGATTCACCGTGTTAAAGGCCCATGTATGTATTTGGTTGTCTTTAGACTCTTATTACCACGTACTGTCCAAAAATAGAAATAGTTCAGATGTTCTCAGAAACTGAATTATGCAAGAACCCCTTTCTTTGAGCGTGTATTTATCTACTGTATATGATCTCTCCTATTTCTGTGCTGTTGCTAACACGTTGGATGGTGCTCTCCTGCTGTCCACTTTAACACCTTTGATTTTCTGCACTAGCAGTTTAAAAATGTTTCTCACCCAGTCGACGGCTTCGCAGGAAATGTAGCATGGGCAGCTGTGGGGACTCAGATATTCTGGTTTTCACACATCCTCACCACCCGATCACAGGTTGAGCTCACACTGCTATTATTGTGGTGCGTAGTAGAATAAATAGCAGGGCGGATGTGGGGGGGAAAGTGAGGGTTCAAAGTCATGGTTCACACAGGCAGAACAGTCAAAGCCCCCTAATCACTCCAAGCATGTATGTAACCTCATCCACAGGATTCCACTGCTCCCCCCACTTCATACTCTGTTGGTTACATATCGCTCCACTCTCCCTTCTCAGTTCTCTCATCTACACTCACTTACTCCACTCCACAGCCCTCAATTGTCTCACTCTCACTCTAGTTTCACCTCCGAGTCCTTTCCTGTGACTTTCCTACACAGCTACTGAATAAATCTCACAGCTCGACACTGTTTTGATTCATTGCTCTTATGTTCCCAGACTCGCTTATCTGTTTCTGGCCGGTTTGTGGCGTAGTGTTTCCGCTTCTGTCTCCTCTCCTTTTTATCTCCACAATACAAAAGTTTTGTTCCCATGCTGACCGTTTTTGCATTTATCATTTAGAACATTTATCTACAAATATTGAAAATGTAAACCTGTGGTCAAATAACATGAAACAAAGCACTTTAATGCTTTAAAGACACATTAACTAAGATTTTACACAGTCTGATAAATCCAGTCTCTGGGATTGACATGTCATCCCCCGATTTTTGCCATGAAAAGGGTTAAAAGCAGCCAAAGGACTCAGAGTGGATTGACATGTGACATTTATCCTTTTTAGGCCCCCTGCCACCTAGACAAAGTTATAAGAAGCTTTTTTCAAATGACAAGTCATTCAAACAGCCAGCCATGGAGGAGCTCTGGGCAGCTAAAAGTCTGAAACAGCATTGTTCTTTTCACAGAGAGAGTGGGGCAAAGAAAGACCAAAAACCAGTTTGGCTTTTTGCCATGAAAAGGGTTAAAAGCAGCTCTGGGATTGACATGTCATCCCCCGATTTTTGCCATGAAAAGGGTTAAAAGCAGCCAAAGGACTCAGAGTGGATTGACATGTGACATTTATCCTTTTGGATGTGTTTGCATCTAAGCTAACGTGTTTGTTTTGGTAACATTAGCAACCTAGCGTTGAGACGATTTTACTGTTGTATTGACGTGATATGATTTTAATTTGAGCTTTGTGTTAAGCTAGTATTTTGGGTCACATTAGCAGTAACCACAGCCTTCCACGATTTTACTGTTGTATTGACGTAATACGATTTTAATTTGAGCTTTGTGTAAAGCTAGTATTTTAGGTCACATTAGCAGTAACCACAGCCTTCTACTGGACTGACACATTTACTCGTTAATTAGCTGATGCTAGCTTCAGACTGGAGGCTGCATTTTGTACAATTTGTCGAAACCAGGCACCTGTAGTTTACGTCGTTGCTAGGAAAGAGGACGTGATGGGAGGCAAAGAGCCATTTGGAGCGCCTTGTTGAATCACTTTGTTTTGAGTCTCACTAGAGGCTCTAGGCTGACAAGACATTAGGTAGGTGAGCTGACCATCTAGTTACTAGGTTGATCCTCTGTTCGTTGTCAAAGAGGGACTTTGTGTACATTAGACTGAAGTAGCTTTCAGGGACAAACACATTTTCTAAAAGTAAACTTCTTTGAGGTCTTGACATGGATTGCTGCACAGTCTGTATATGTGCCTCCCGATGTTTTGTATGATGTGCATCTTACTACACAACAATGGGACAGGGTATTGTACGGCTTTGGTTCTCAAAATGGAGACAGAAGTTCAAAAGGCAAGAAAGAAAAAGAAGAACCCAGAATCAAAATATAATGTGATCACAGTAGAGGCACAAAGACGTCTTGGATCATCTGATGGTTTGTCCCAGTGCTTTCTTTTTATTTGAGGTCCTTGTTGTGTAGTGCAAGCTGATGCTCCACATACAGGAGGTGAGCTTAGCTGTTGCAGGAGAGATTTAAACAAACTGATCCAGTGTTAGTGTTGACTTTGATGGTCCAAGGTACATTAGATCCTTGCAGCACATAAACATTGTTTAGCCACCAGCAGCAGAATACGTGGAAGCTCTATTAATAAACCCTGTAGCGTTGCACAACTGCTGCAAGGTGCTCCCTTGTGTGACCCTTTCTCCGGTCGTCCAGCGGGCTAGAACACTAGTATACAAAGTAACAGCAGATACTCCTCCTGAAAGGGTGTTGCTTGATCTACGGTTCTTCTTTTCACCAACATATTTCACTGTCATGGTGATACAGATGGTTGAGGCCCTTGTGGTTTAAAGTGTCCCTTCTTGTATCTCTGAACTAGTTAAATGTGTTTTCACAGCTGTGCCTGTGTCAACGTACAACAACATGCTCATCACGTCACATTTGGTCCCGTGCTTCTGTGACGGCACTAAATTTACCACTAGTTTGATGATTCACAGCCACGAAGAAAAAGGATAATGGTTAATTCTCAGGCTATAATATGAATTCTATAAATGTAATAACGTAGTGTTTTGGACGCTGTCTTTGACAGACCTGAGTCCCAGTCAGACGAGTTCTGAGGAGAAGTTGAACCATGAGGCCCAGGAGCTGGAGAAACGGCTGAGCATGCTGTCTCAGAGAAGCAGCACAGGTACAGTGTTACTGTGACGCCATGGTCAGACTTAAAGAAGGAAAAAGCTGCAACTAAACATTTTCACATTATACAAACCTTGCTGAAGGTCTCTTTCATTAGTTAATTATCCCATAATCATTTCTCTACTGCAGTGAGCCCTCTTGCCTTCCAATGAGTATAAATGAAACATTGGCTTTTAATAATGTTGTACTTGGGTTTAAATTAAATTTGCAGACTTGACATTAAATACAAAGGTGATTTATTGTTCCTATTATGTGCAGACTACCAGAGAGGAAACAGGCATAATGATATTCTAATGCTTTAAATGCGCTTTATTGATGAAGGTAGTGTTTTCTGCTGATTAAATTCATGAAAGTTTTATTGATGTTGTTGTTGTTGTTGTTGTTGTTGGCACCTTCATTGTCCACATACTGCCCATCTGCTGGGGGAGATGACCACAGTATATCTGGTTCCTCTGACACTTCAGACACCAGCCAGTCAGACTGCAGTGGGCTGGCCCTCTGGTCTGATCCGGCCTCCAGTTCATCTGAGCAAGGCCATGTTGCCGTTAAAGTGGCACTACAGAGCATTGAGAAGCTTTCCATCAGCCAAGGAGGTGGAAACCTGCCTGCGGCCAAGCCTCCCCGCCAGCTTCAGGAAATCGGCCGTCAGAGTTCATCTGACAGCGGCATCGCCACTGGAAGCCATTCCTCTTACACCGGAAGTTTCTCCTCTTACACGGGGAGCCTGGATATCACGGCTGGGGAGGACTTTGGCTCTGTTTTCAGCTTGCCTCCCCATTTGGCTCAAGACCTGAGCCCCTGTATTTGCCCCACCGTTCCTGGACAAGAGTACCGGGTGCCGACATCACTGAGGTATCTCTATGACTCTCCCAGGAGTCTTTTACAGGAGGGAAATATTGGTGCCAGAGACGATGAACCCTCCACCCCAACCGAGGACACTTTAAGGCTCATGACAGAGTCGGCTAAGTGGGATGAAAGCAGTCCTCCGCCGTCTGAGGCACAGTCAGAAACTACTAAAGGACAGTCGGTGAGTGAACATGGACAGGGCCCTTCACAGGACTGTAAACAAACCAAGATTGCGCCCTCTAGTGACCGTCCAGACTCCTGTCACATGTGCAGCTCTTTCACATCTGCCTCTAAAACACTGGTGACCATCTGCTCAGTGTGCGGTGGATTTAAGGTGAGGATCTTTTTTTTTACCTTTTTTGCCACAAACAGACTACACTGAGAAATAAATGTCTGTCTAGTCTCGTTGGCTATGTTTTAGAACTTAAAGTGCCATCTGTCTCGTTCAGACGGTCTCATGAATGCACATGTGTTGCCTTATCATCCGTGCATCATCTGTTGTGAGTCTTGTGGTCAGTGTGACCTTTGTGGTATCATGGAGGCTGATGGCCGATGCCGCTCTGCGTTTGGTGTGTCAAAACAACTAACAGTCCCACGGCCCATCTGTCTAACATGTAGCATATCAGCAGGCAAATGAGGTTGACGCAGCAGATTTAGACCTTTAGTCAAGTTAATTTCTCTTTCTACACCTTTACCTCACATTTATTGCTGAACCTAGTACTGCTTTTTATGAGAGGTTGTGTAAACTCCAAACTGAATATTATCTGAGTTAATCTATTTTAATAACCAGTTTCTGATGTGTTGCTCTGCTAGTAAAACCCTCTTACAATTGTTGAAGCAGCTAATTGCTTCAGGCAGACTTTAAAGATGTTTAACTAGAATAAATCAGTTTTGAGGTTGATTCAGTTTGACTGTGATATGTAGTGTTTAGTTTTTATTTGATAGTCTGAGCTAATGTACAGTAACTATGAGAAAATGTCTTCTTGCATTTCTGGAACAAAAGCTCTGAAATGTGAGCTATAATTTAAGTGCAGGGATTGTTTATAATAAAAACTATAGATTATTAGTAGCCTTTTTTTTAAATGCCTCATATTTAAAGAGCAGGTTTGCCAGTTTGTCTTACCGTTGTTTTACATTTCACACAAAGCCCCTCAAACTGAGCCTGTTTGTTTCCTTTATGATTTCTCAGGGGGCACCATACATCCCAGCAAGTGGCTCAGTGATGCCTGCCATGCCAGGTATGTGTGTAATTGGCTGCACACTGCATGCATTTTCTATTCCATGCATGAGCAGATTTGATGCATGTTTGGGGACAACCGCTGATGCCGCAGCCTGTTGATGTGATTTGCGATAGAAATCCAAGTGTGTTGCAGGTTTTCTTTGGCCTCCAGAACACCGTATTTTCAATCCTGCAGATCAAACTGTTGACAAATCACCATGCAGACCCAGCACTGCTGTTCAGTACTGTACTGTAGGGAAGGCAAGTCTGGAGACATCATGGGTCTCTCCAGGATCTGGAAGCATCCTCAGCCCTGTGACGACAGATTCACCGCTGCCAAGAAAAGGAAGAGCGAAATTAGTTGGCCTCTTAGCTGCTCTGCTAGGCTTTCCAAGCGCAGAGACGCGACCAGAGGCAAAGACTCGCAGACTGAACCTGTATGAGTCAATGAGCCCCGCTTTTGGAAATGAGCTCAAATCGATATCAGCTGACACCTATGTACTGTTACAAGACAAAAGAGCTGCCATCTATGAAAACTGCTCCAAGTGTCAGAGAGAGAAGTGCCGCGCTGCTCCCTGCATCGTACCTGCTGAAATGTACTGTGCCAGGAACGCCTCCACGTTACCAACCATTCCACCTAGGCTGAAGAAAAGCCAAGAACATGAAGTACCTGTTAATGAGGAGCTGCTTCATCGAGCTGGCAGCGACGGGTCACAGAGCGTGGACGGGCTGCATCACACCAGGGAGATGAACGGTCGAACCAGTGAAGGTAAGAGGCCTCGTTGCCAGCTTCCTCTTCAGCTGAGAACAAACTTCCTGCGTAGCCTCTGGTGTCCCTTTCCTCTCCAGTGGATCCTCTCTTTGGTTCTGTCCTGTTCATCAAAACCCCACTTGTGGCCTCTTGTGTTTAATCAGCTGCTTGTTTTCTCTCTGCACTCTGTTCTGTTGCTTGTACAGTTGAGCTCTGAGTCGCTGAAGTTACTGCAATGCTTGCAACAGTAGTAAGGATGTACGGTATAGACCGAAGGAAATGCCACTGTCTAGTAAGACACTTGTTCTAAAGGGTTTATAAGTAATGTTTTAATTACTGGTTATTTTAAATCAGTTGTAAGCCTTTAATAAAGACACTTTAGTTTGTGGAAAATCCCTTTGACTGTACCATATGGACACTTTTCTAATGTAGATAAGGACTGTGTTATGTATTAATCGGTGCCCATCCTTTATAGCAACAAATGGTAAATGGACTGTATTTTATATAGCGCTTTCTCACAGTGTGTTACACTGGCCAAAGCGCTTTACAGGAGATTATACACCATTCACCCATTCACACACCGAGACGTTACTTTGCTACATAGCAAATTAAAAAGTTTCCCAATCAATGATTTATTAACCAAAAGACTTTATAAAAAGCACCTTATTAAACAACATCACTAAGATTTCTGATGAGGGTAGCTTAAATTTGGTGATTCTCTATCTGTAAAACAACAAACTAAGACCAGTGAGGACGTCAGTGCCCTCTGGTGGACAAACTATGTAATGGTGCCATTGTTTCCACAGTAAATGACTTCGAGCGTGCACTTCTGCACTGGAGTTTCCTGTTACTTTTTGGCTGATATATACACCCGTTAGTTGCCTTATAAATAACAGGAAATCTGTTTGTCTATAGGAAAATGGACAATTGGCAGGGATCCATTTTTATTTATTTATTTCCAATCTCCTATATCCATTGATGTTGACCATTTAAAAAGCCTCTAGTGGCCAGGCTGTAACGTCTGTGCCAGTATATCTATCATTCAATATCATCAGTGTTGGGCTCTACTGTAAAGCCTCATAAAACTAAATATCAGTGATTACCAGGTTTAAATTTGTGTTTAAATCCCATTTGACCAGGACCAGAGCTGACACTAAACCCTCTGTTGCATATTGAATCTCTTAACCAGCATGCAAACCTTGAAGTCTTTCACATTATCCATGATTAATGCAGCCCCTACTCCCAGCACCAGGCAGTGACAGGATGCCATGTGTAATAGTTTGCCGTATCATGAGATGTTGAATCAACCCACTGTTATTTGTTCCCACCACTGGAGCTTCAGGAATTCACACATTTCTGCCCAGAGAGCACTTTTCTTCACAGAATGACTGACAGACACAATATGGGATTTTTTTTTTTTGGCACGAAACAGTTTTGTTTCTTAGATTTTAATACACACTGTATTTTTCTCACCCAACAGACAAAAGGCTTAATAATAAAGAGGAAAGATGCAGAGCTGATCCTGCTTTTGAAATCATGGAGAGCCAGGCACCAGAGAGGAACTCGGAGGTAGGCCAGTCCAAAACACTCTAATCGGCTTTACGCTATCAAGTGCTTACACGTTTTGACTGTGTAACTTGTGCCCAACATATGTGAAGAAACGTCACTGGAAAATCATTGGGATTATAGAGAATGAATAAAGCTCGTGTGTTGGTTTTTTTTAAGCAGCTTGAAGGCACCAGAGTAATGTCTGTATCTGAATGAGAGAAAATTGGTTCACTCAGCATTTTATGGTTTAGAGAAAGTCTGGTCCAGGCAGTTTTCTCATGAGTGGATCTGTATAAGCAGTCGAGAAAGTCTGTAATGTTTCTGTTTTGTGTACTGTGTGCATGCAGTCCTGCAGGATTATCTTAGCTTCAGTGTGATTGTCTGATGGGACACACTATTCTCAGCAGTTTGTTCAACCACTTCCAGTTTACAAACCAGAGACCGTGTGCACAGCACTGAGGAAGAAAAAACTTCCGCAATATTGTAATAGTTTATATATATATATAATAGCTTTGAAAGCTGAAACGGCAGCTAGCTATACACAAACTCGGCTCCACAGGTAGAAACGACCCCAATGCCTCCAAAATCACCAACCCCCCTCCATCACCAAAGGTTAAAGCACAGAAGCCCACAGATGTGAAACCGGGCTAGCAGTTTTCCACTGTTTCCAGCCTGTTTGCTACGCTAAGTGAACCACCTCCCGCCTCACGCTTACTGTAACACACAGACTTGAGAGCTTCATCTCTTGATGCTTAGCAAGAAAACAAAATCATTTCCCAAAATGTCAAACTGTTCCTTTAAGTTTGTGTATACAAATCATTTATATATAGAAAACACATTTAGACTGGTAATCTGATTCTGTCTCGAATGCTGAAAAACCTAGCCCTGAGGCCAGTGGGTGTTGGTTACAAATATCCACTTTTATGTATTAGGCTCTTTATTTCTGATTATGATGATGGTGCCATGAAGAAAGCCCTCTCTGTGCACACTGCGGGCAATGGCCTCTCAGCGAGACTCAAAGCACGGCTGCTCTCCGCCACCAATTTTCACACCACAATAGCTGTGCTTACAGCGGCTGTCTGGAATCAGAGATTATGGGGCTGCAATTTGAGAGGCACAGCTACCCGTCCATAACGATGAGGCATTGCCAGCAGTGTTTCCGCATGTAAGACACAGCCCAGAGCTCTCCGTAAATCCTAAGCATCAGCCTTGGGCTGTAAATTCTCCTGACATTTCCACTGAGCTGTTCAGGAGAACGTCATAGTCACATTTCTTAAGTAATAGATTTATATGCTGAGTACGGTCACATGATAATCGACAGCGCTTACTGACTGTGTTGCAGGCAGAGGAAAAAAGCAGGTGCGAGACAATGGTCAGCCGTGGTCAGCAGAGCTTCCTTCAGGAGAGTGAAGGTGAGTGACACTGACACCATGACATGCAGCAGCATGATCAGGGTCATCTTTTGGCTAAAATTCAACCAAGCCAGTCAGATATGTTGTGAACGCTCTCAGCTGCACGCTACCCAGAAGAATTACACTCCTGACTCGGCACTGTTACAAACACATCACCTGTTGCTCAGCGTGAATGAATTGAAGTGAATAAATAAACCAAGCCTCATTCAGCCTGAAGGGCCAAACTGTGGCAGAAGGGTGATGGTAGGAACAGGCAGGAAGTTGCTTTCATGAACTGGTACGAACAGAGGTGCTGTCTGAGGTTCCTGAAAATCACTAGCTTAGTGTTGTGTGAGCAGAGCCCAGCCCGAGTTTGTGCTTCTCACGTATTGTCATGATATTTGCGTTTCAGAACTAACCAGTCGTGAAACCTTAATAAATATCCCCCTTTATTTACAACCACGCTGGTTAATCTACTGGTATAATCTGGTTTAATGTGTCATACTGGTGAGTATTTGTGGCAGCAAAGTGTGAAGGATTGTAACAAAATAAACTTATTAAAAATAATCTTAGCTCTGTGACTTGAATGTGGGGCTGAATAGAGGAATACATTTCTGTAATTGTCAGAGTTGAGTCATAGTGTAGACCTGAAAGCACATACAGCCATGAGTCACGTATGTAATTTGTGTTGCCATTAATGTCATTTAGAATCAAGGCCTCTCGTTTCTGTCTTACATTCGGAGAGTGTAGAGTAAACGTGTCTTCATCTGTATTTTATGCAATGGCATAAACTTGTTACATAAGAGCTGCGTTAAAATAAGACACACACAACACAGTGTTGTGTGACAGGACGCCGGCCCTGATGGGAGGTGAGAGGACGTCGTCAGGGGATGTTTGACCACTTAAGCCTCCCACACTCAGAAACACATCCTCAAAGTCTTTTAGCAGCTTTCAGTGTGGCATCGGATCTCAGTCATGGTCATGTGCCTACACGCAGCTCTGCTCCCTCGCCATCATCCTGCCTCAGTAGTCAGCTAATGGAGGGGGGTGTGTAGGAAGTGCCAGTGGCTCAGGGTAATGTGAGGATGCAGGCTGGATGGCAACTGAAGCTAAATGTTCATGTGACGTTATAGTGTTGGAAAACTCTTCATGCAACAGCTTGAGCTCCTGTGTGCGGTTAGCAGCTATGATGATGCATTTTATTCCCATGTGTAAGAATTAAGGTGTAGCTGTGGCGTGCAGCTCGACTAAGTGTTTAGAGCTGTTCTTCCACTTTTCCCCTGCAGTCTGCATAGCGCTGAAAAACGATTCCCTGCTGGGACTTGATACCCAGAGTCAACCTGTCACTTTATGAAATTGCGCCTCACCGTGTCCGGCTTCATTTTGAGCTCTTAGATCAGGTAATGACTGAATTGGCTGCTAGTGCTACCATAAGCCTGGCTGCTAGTGCTGCAGGGTGGGAGCACACATGTTCGCTTTCTCTATACTAGGATGCTAAGGTTACCTTTTCAAATGGTGGAAAAGGTTTGTCATCTCCTCTCTGCATCAGGTTGCCTGCATGTAGTGTGGCTGGTATCACTCTGTGTTTATTCAGCTTTAGGTAGCTGAACCATTTCCAGATGTGGAGTGACCTCTTTTTGCCACACTTTCATCGGCCTGGGCGGCTGTCTGGCTCTCTTCATGGTCACGCGGTTTTACGTTTCTAACGAGGTGTGTTTTTCCTTGTTTTGGCCCTACTGTGCATGTGTCATCTGTCACATTTCTGTAGCCTAATAGGGGGATTGTGCAGAGGACTGACCCCAGTGCAGAATAGATAGATTTACTGAAATTAAATCATCAGTTTATCATTAGCGCTGTGGGGATTGTTTTTGTCTTTTTGCCCACATTGGTCACATGGTGAAACTCTGGTTGTGACTAAACTGGCCTCTCCACATCATGTCTGTCATTTGTTAGTATTCATCTAGGACTGACTGCAGTGTGTAGGAGCCTTTTAAGCCATTAGTTTGCTTCAAAGGAAGTACTTGTCAGAATGGCGCCTGAACCCCCCGTCCCATAAATGGGTGTAGGTGGAGGACGCACCTGGCATCTGTCTGAAATTGACAGTCCAACAACAACGGCCAGGTGCTTTCTCTTTCCATTCTTCATGCGACTATTTCTGTCACTTTTTGTACGAACGAGTTCGACAACATAAACGCCTTCGAGGACAAAGTGTGCACTTAGCCTCATTTGTACAGTACATCAGCAGGGCCTTTCACTGTGAGGCCAGCTGGAACGGAGGTAAATACTTCTACCTTCAAATCTGTTCAGACGACGCTTTGTGTGAAGTAGCTTGTTTCCTTGCTTTTGTGTACTCAGAAATTGCTTGTGTCCATCATTGTCAGGTAAAGCATTTTATTTCAAAGTGTCAACAGTTGGGGTGACACAGAAACCAGGGCTCAGTCCCAGGTAGTGGCACCACTCGCTCGGTTGTGTAGTTTAGCAGAGTTACAGGTGGGAAACCGGTTTGTTCAGGTTTCACCCTGGTGAAACTGGGGAAAACCTACCAGGGTATCTATGAAAAAGATTCACTTCTTTGGCATAATCATTCCCAAAGGATTCATAATGCATCTAACTTTAACTTGCGGGTGTTTTATGTGAGTTTTAAATGTTGTCATTCTGAGTGAAGTCGTCACTCTCTTGGCATGTAATCACCTCTGTACCAGAGCTTAATGTCTGCCTGCTCCGAAAACTAGATGAAAGGTAGAAAACCGGCTTCTCACCCTGAAGACACGCTTGTCATTAGACCCATGTTTTCCCCTTAAAAGCGGGTGACCCTGTGAGTTCGGGTCACCGAGCTCAGCCAGGTATTGCTTCTAACTTTCCCCCTAGAGGCTTCACAAAGTGTATTATCGAAATGTCGCCCAGCTTTAGAGCTGCGGGCAAAACCCACTGTTGTAATGGCAGCTATTATAAAACACCACACTTCTGCGAGGGCTGCTTGGTGTCTGATAAATTAGGTATCAGGCCTCTTAGACGTTGCACCCGCCGAGAATCTGCTAGCGCCTAATGGCTTCTCGCTGATTGTGCGTTTCCCTTGGGGTTGATGCCTGTGAGCTGTGGGTAATGGTTGCTGCTGCTGCCATTTAGGAAGAGTCAATAGCAGGTGGAATCTTTTTTGTTCCCAAATGTTAGACGTTACCGGCATCTGCACAAGTTTCGCTGCGTTGTGTCTACATGAGTGTAATGACAACATGGCTATAGCGACACAGATCAATGTAAAGCCATAAAATTTTTACAGTGACTGTTGAAACAAGTTATTCTTAAAATGCAGCATTTCATAGTGTTACAATATGCATATACTCTTAGGAACAGATGTTTTACTTCCTGTTAGAGGTGTAGAATAACCTTTTGTCTTCTAGAAGTAGATTGATCAGTGTTTCTAGCTGTGATTGTCCTCAGATTGTTGAACACACTGCAGAAGACGCATATGTAAAAAGCTTTCTAGCTTCTCTAGATACTCTTTAATCTTAAACACAGTACTTTTACTGTAACAGCTAAAGTATAAGGTGGATGGATGATACACGAGTTGTTTATATTGTACTTTGTCACCAGATGCAGGAGTTAAAGAAGAGCCTGAACTCTTTGATTAGATTATACATCAGAAACTAGTTTGGAGATTAATTTTCTAAGCTCGGAGGTTGTCACTTGGTCAGATTGTATGGACTGTATGTGCTGACAAACGTGTGAACACATTTGAGTATGCAGACTACCAATGCAGTAAACACATTTATATACAAAGTGTCGATTCAGCTGTGTGGTCATTTTGGAAGCTGGGGTTTCTGCTGCTGTTGAACTGTATTATAACTGTATTACAGGTGTCTCCCCATATAAATCAACGAGGCTGGGCTCGATCCATGGATCTAGAAATGCAGTTTCTCTTGCAGCATATTCCTCATTCCTTGTCACTGAACTCCACTGTTGTCCAGAAACTTGTAGAATCACACAGAGCCATAATAAGTGACACATTTTCCATTACACCTAGTTTAAAAAAACAAACAGAACTGAATCTCCAAGCCAACCACTGAGTCATTCATAGTGATCTCATTCATACTGGGTCACATTCATTGTGATGAAACCATTCTAAATGTACTCATGTGGCTATAGAACAGGTCTATACCTTTTTGGATGACAGTGGAATTATTTGGCATGGAGATGCAGCATAAGTGATCAGTGTCTCGTCAGTAGGTTAAATTATTTGCTGGTTTCTGCAGGTCTGCTGTTGCTAAAAATAAGAATTCACACCTTTTGAATAGACACAAATGAACAAAATACCATCTCAGTTTAATTAACAGTCTTTCTGTTGCATTTACAGGGGCAGTGTTCATTTTCCCCCCAGATGCACCGCTTCCTGAGAGGCCACACAGTGAGGGAGTGACATACGTGAATATTCCTGTTAGTCCCACGTCTAAGAAGCAGCTCAACTACCTGGAGCTGGAGCTGCAGGAGCCGGGGCCTGGCCCTCGAGGGACTGTCGCACACCTACCAGCACAAAGTAAGGATGCTTGTGAAACAACAGTTTGCCTCTAAAGCAGCTGTGCTCAGCTGTAAAAACACCATGTTGTACTTTAATCAGACAGCAGCCAAGTTGAACAGTCAGGTGGCAAATTCCACTTGTGGAGAAAATCTGCTGTTATTGTAACAATAACAATCTCAGGGAAGGTCATGGTTAGACAGTTATCAGGATGTATTACTCATTTAAACTTAACAACAGTAATTAAAGCAGTTATCTACCTGTAATGTTGAAAATGGCCAGTGTGTGCGAAGCAGATGGGGGGTGTAGTGAATAGAACACAGACCTGAGCTGTGCTGACCTGTGAGTAGTAGACAGTGGCAGGAAAAGTGAGTGAACCATTTGGAATGACCTGGTTTTCTACATGAACTGGTCAAAAAATGTGATCTGATCTTCATCCAAGTCACAAATTTAGACAAACAGCTTACGCTAAAAATACACTTATTTTTCATGTCTCTATTGAACCCAGCCATTAAAGGAATAGTTAGGTGTTTTTTTTTTTACTTGTATGGTGCTACTATAACGTATCCCTCCACCATAGCATGGAAAAAGTGAACCTTTGGATTTAACAACAGGTTGAAGCTCCTTTAACAGCATTAACCTTAAACAAGTGCTTCTTGTAACTGTGGATCAGACCTGGTGCTTCAGCTCAGACATTCCCGGGTTGAGGTCTTGGCTGTGTTCGGGCCACTCCGGATAGCTGATTTTCTTGCTTTGAAGCCATGGATTTACTTTGTTTAGGGTCATCACTCAACTGGTACTGAGCCTCAGCTGACGGACAGCCACCCTGACTAAGGAGCTTCAACCAGTTATTAAATCCAAAGGCTCACTTGTAGAGAACCATGTCACTTACTTTGCCACGGTAGCTGAGAGTCGCCACGTCCTGGCCCATTTATACTTGTCAGACAACATGTTAAATCTTTAACGAAGGCAGTACCTGCTAAAGAGTCAAGAATCTTTGTCATGCATAGCACGACGAAATATTTTCCGGCACAAACATCAGCATGCTAGCATTGTCGTACCGAGTAGCTTGGCTGAAGGTGCTTTGTGTCTTTAATGTAATCAAAAATCTCGTTTGTTATTACAGACAAGCAGGCATCTTTTTTGCGTCGTAAAGTGTTCTGCTTGCACGTACAGTGGAACCTCGGTTTTCGTGATTAATCTGTTTGAAGAAAACTGAAGCAATATTTCCCTTAAGAAATAATGTAAATCCAATTAATCCGTTCCAGACACCCAAAAATATTAAAAAATACATTTTATAGAGAATAACTATATTTTTACATACAGAAAACAATGAGAAATAAATATAAATGACTAATGAAATGAGCATTAACATCACTTTTACCTTTATTGAACACTCTTGTTGGCGTATGGAAGACGGCGAGGAGGGGAGAGGGAGGAGGAGAGGTTATTGTTTGGAAGGGGAATCCCCCTCCATAAGGACTTCATGTATCAAGGCCCAATCTGGGGTTACTTCCGGGAAATGAGTGGCGGAGTCACACGAGCAGGCAGACGAGTTTGGTACGGACTAATGACGCTGAACCGACCAATCAACTGTACGAAAAGTAGGGCATAGAAAAACCGAGGTCCCACTGTAATGTAGCTGGGGTTTCTGCTGCTGTTGAACTGTATTATAACTGTATTACAGGTGTCTCCCCATATAAATCAACGAGGCTGGGCTCGATCCATGGATCTAGAAATGCAGTTTCTCTTGCAGCATATTCCTCATTCCTTGTCACTGAACTCCACTGTTGTCCAGAAACTTGTAGAATCACACAGAGCCATAATAAGTGACACATTTTCCATTACACCTAGTTTAAAAAAACAAACAGAACTGAATCTCCAAGCCAACCACTGAGTCATTCATAGTGATGAAACCATTCTAAATGTAGTCTTGTGGCTATAGAACAGGTCTATACCTTTTTGGATGACAGTGGAATTATTTGGCATGGAGATGCAGCATAAGTGATCAGTGTCTCGTCAGTAGGTTAAATTATTTGCTGGTTTCTGCAGGTCTGCTGTTGCTAAAAATAAGAATTCACACCTTTTGAATAGACACAAATGAACAAAATACCATCTCAGTTTAATTAACAGTCTTTCTGTTGCATTTACAGGGGCAGTGTTCATTTTCCCCCCAGATGCACCGCTTCCTGAGAGGCCACACAGTGAGGGAGTGACATACGTGAATATTCCTGTTAGTCCCACGTCTAAGAAGCAGCTCAACTACCTGGAGCTGGAGCTGCAGGAGCCGGGGCCTGGCCCTCGAGGGACTGTCGCACACCTACCAGCACAAAGTAAGGATGCTTGTGAAACAACAGTTTGCCTCTAAAGCAGCTGTGCTCAGCTGTAAAAACACCATGTTGTACTTTAATCAGACAGCAGCCAAGTTGAACAGTCAGGTGGCAAATTCCACTTGTGGAGAAAATCTGCTGTTATTGTAACAATAACAATCTCAGGGAAGGTCATGGTTAGACAGTTATCAGGATGTATTACTCATTTAAACTTAACAACAGTAATTAAAGCAGTTATCTACCTGTAATGTTGAAAATGGCCAGTGTGTGCGAAGCAGATGGGGGGTGTAGTGAATAGAACACAGACCTGAGCTGTGCTGACCTGTGAGTAGTAGACAGTGGCAGGAAAAGTGAGTGAACCATTTGGAATGACCTGGTTTTCTACATGAACTGGTCAAAAAATGTGATCTGATCTTCATCCAAGTCACAAATTTAGACAAACAGCTTACGCTAAAAATACACTTATTTTTCATGTCTCTATTGAACCCAGCCATTAAAGGAATAGTTAGGTGTTTTTTTTTTTACTTGTATGGTGCTACTATAACGTATCCCTCCACCAGTCAAAAAATGTGATCTGATCTTCATCCAAGTCACAAATTTAGACAAACAGCTTACGCTAAAAATACACTTATTTTTCATGTCTCTATTGAACCCAGCCATTAAAGGAATAGTTAGGTGTTTTTTTTTTTACTTGTATGGTGCTACTATAACGTATCCCTCCACCATAGCATGGAAAAAGTGAACCTTTGGATTTAACAACAGGTTGAAGCTCCTTTAACAGCATTAACCTTAAACAAGTGCTTCTTGTAACTGTGGATCAGACCTGGTGCTTCAGCTCAGACATTCCCGGGTTGAGGTCTTGGCTGTGTTCGGGCCACTCCGGATAGCTGATTTTCTTGCTTTGAAGCCATGGATTTACTTTGTTTAGGGTCATCACTCAACTGGTACTGAGCCTCAGCTGACGGACAGCCACCCTGACTAAGGAGCTTCAACCAGTTATTAAATCCAAAGGCTCACTTGTAGAGAACCATGTCACTTACTTTGCCACGGTAGCTGAGAGTCGCCACGTCCTGGCCCATTTATACTTGTCAGACAACATGTTAAATCTTTAACGAAGGCAGTACCTGCTAAAGAGTCAAGAATCTTTGTCATGCATAGCACGACGAAATATTTTCCGGCACAAACATCAGCATGCTAGCATTGTCGTATTGAGTAGCTTGGCTGAAGGTGCTTTGTGTCTTTAATGTAATCAAAAATCTCGTTTGTTATTACAGACAAGCAGGCATCTTTTTTGCGTCGTAAAGTGTTCTGCTTGCACGTACAGTGGAACCTCGGTTTTCGTGATTAATCTGTTTGAAGAAAACTGAAGCAATATTTCCCTTAAGAAATAATGTAAATCCAATTAATCCGTTCCAGACACCCAAAAATATTAAAAAATACATTTTATAGAGAATAACTATATTTTTACATACAGAAAACAATGAGAAATAAATATAAATGACTAATGAAATGAGCATTAACATCACTTTTACCTTTATTGAACACTCTTGTTGGCGTATGGAAGACGGCGAGGAGGGGAGAGGGAGGAGGAGAGGTTATTGTTTGGAAGGGGAATCCCCCTCCATAAGGACTTCATGTATCAAGGCCCAATCTGGGGTTACTTCCGGGAAATGAGTGGCGGAGTCACACGAGCAGGCAGACGAGTTTGGTACGGACTAATGACGCTGAACCGACCAATCAACTGTACGAAAAGTAGGGCATAGAAAAACCGAGGTCCCACTGTAATGTGTTTTTGAGTTTTGAGAGTCCAAAACCTTTGCAGTTTACAACCTACATCATAATGTGTCTCTGTTGACCAGTGACTTTGGCCGAGGTCCCTGAATTTTACCGTTATTAAGCCCTTTATGTTCCAGGTGCTAACTTGAAGCTGCTCGGGAAGAAAATCAGCTCAGGTGAGTTCACACAGAATAAGAATAAGTTGGTTAATAAAACCACTTTGTTTATGTTTAGCTGTGATTTTAAGTGTTTACCAGAAGCTTTCAGGTAATAGCAGCGGTGTCGGCAGGTAGTGGTGAGCAACAGTAAACAGCAGACTGCCCACAACACACAGCAAGATAACTATTGAAGCTAATGGGATTACTAAGTATTGGAGTTTGAGCTCATAAGCCACCCTCACCCTTATCGAAGTTAAATAATATTCACATATCATACAGTTGTTCAGTGATCTGCTGGATTTAGATTACATACATCAACAGAAGTGATCAGAAACGCTGTGCAGCATCAATCAGGGACAAATAATTGTACAATACATGTGGCTGTTGGTATTTATTAAAGGCTGGGGGTTTAGCCTTCCTTGTTAATTCATAGAGAAACAGCCTAAGTCACTGTGGTAGCTGCTGACATCAACACCGAGCAGCCGATGGCACAGCTGCTATTAACTGACCATCCTGAACTTGCACAGACTGTATTCATGGCTAAATGTGGACAAAGTGGTTCCTGAACTAAAGAGCACCTTAATGTTATTCCCTGTGAACTCACCAGAAAGTCTCGCTGTGATTGACACGACTTGGTGTTTGTAAAGAAACGCTGATACAGAAACGGTAATATACATTTTCTGCTTAGACCCTTCAGACCGATCAAAAAAAAAAACAAAAGCCAACAATTAAATTGAGTAGGGCATCAATATCAAACGAGCATGAGAAAGTTGTTCTAGATTGTTCTGTAATCACATTTTACTTCGCTGGAGTTACAGGAATTGCTCCCCAGCGATCGAGTCTCATAAAAGGACAGCTGAGTCCTTGTCTTCGGAGACGCGGCGGTGAGCTGTAATTGACAACGCGTTGGCTATTAGTATCATTATCCTCAGGGATACTAGGACCACCCGTGCTCTGACATGAGGGAAGCTAATATCTGATGTCAGTGATACTGTTTATATCCTAGCATGCAGCCTCATTAATTTGTCACCTGGGAAGGAGGGGGTCCCATCTCGCCGCTGTGGCGGTCACAGGGCATTCAGACCACAGCTGTGACTGGCTCCGATGGGATCCTAATCCACGGACTGTTGATGGGTTGTGATGAGCTGCTTTTGATGTCCTTGGTTTTACCAGACTGTAAAAACACAATTCAAGCAAGAGATTAGTGGCACAGCGATATACACTTTTCATGCACCTGTAGGGCGATTCTGCATCTGTGATCACACCGACATCATCTTCATTTCATCCCGGTGAAGGGCACCGTATTATGCTAATGCTAGTGACATGCATATGGCAGCCAGAGCATGAGGGGAATTTTAAAGGCGTCAGCTGAGTCATTTGCACATTCTTCTGCTTTGTGTTGTGACACTCACTTGCATAGCAATGAAGCTGGCAGTGAGGGCAGAGCTCCACCTCATTCTGAACTCTGTCATCTTTGTTTGGATGTTTATCTGGTGTCAAATACTGTAGATTAAAAAAAAAAAAAAAGATGATTCAGCAACATCAGAGCTGTCGCCTTCCAGTGAGGACGTCCTGTATATTCTTCAAACTTTCAGAACTTGCTCTGTGGCCATCAAATGCAGTGACTCCCTTACCATTATATTAGGAGGGCACCCTGTCCCCCTGAAGGTCAAGTTAATTTAATTTTATTTTCTATATAGCCAGATCACAACAGAAGTAATCTAAGGCTACCTTTCCTATAGAACAGGTGCATACCGTGTTCTTTTATTAAACAAACTAAACAGCCTTATGTTATTTATGTTAGTTACATCACGGCATGTCATTTCTGTCTCTACATGGTCCCCCCCACCCTTGTGTCTTGACAGGGAAGCGCTCCACCACGTACGCCCAGATTAACATCACTGCTACAGAGATGGCCCACAAAGTTGGCATGCAGCACGCCTTGGGTCGGCAGGAGGGCCTGCACACCCTGGAGCTGAGAAGAAAGGGGATGCCACATTGACCCCATCATCACTGCAGCGTTGCTCTCAGCCTGGTGTTTCTGCCCAGGACCAGCGAATCCATCAGACTGTAAAGTCTGCAATCAGCATGATTTTTTCAGTCCAGACAGTTCTCAAGAGATCCTCCTCTGTGGCATCCCTTCCCAGTCTGCAAATACTCAAATCCCAGGAAGTGTTACCTGATTAACGTCCAGTTTCTTAGATTCCGATGGACCCTCCTTAGACAGGTTTGGCACAGGCTCACGAGCAGCTCTTCAGACATCTTATTAAGCCGAGCAGAGGCACCAGACCCATTGTACAGCTCGCCCCGGGACGTCCCTGACAACATGCTGCTGTTGTCCTGTTTGGGAGAGATGGTGTTTGTCATGAGGAGCTCAAGTCATGTTTTCGGTATCTTTAAACTGAAGGAAAATGTTTCATCCAGTCTTACTCTGAGTGCTGCAGGTGCCAAGTGAGTTCACAAGCGATTTATGTTAAAGTTGGAGCAGGATAATTAATGGTTCTGTATGATACGTCCACAGCGTGCATGGTGTTTGGCTGGGTGTAAATATTAGATCAGCTGTTGCCCTTACACTGCTGTCGGTTTTTAAATTAATATATATTTAAAAAGAAGTTTGAGTTTATTTTTATGAACTAACTGAAGTGATTAAAACCTCAGCTTGTCTGAAACTGCAATTACAAATAATAATGCATAACCTGATTTGTGTTGTGTAGTCACTATATTGTCTTTGTGTAAAGTATTTTCTTTATATTGAGGTGATGTGGATTGTTATGAAATATTCAGGTGAAGAAACAATTTGTACAGAACAGATGACGGTGCCTCTTTCCTGGTTTTGTTCATGTACATTATTTAGAACACTGGCTAGTTTGTTTTTCTAAGAGCTGAATCGTATCTGGAACTTGATCCCACACGTGCAGCTGTAAACTGTTTGGTGCCATATTCTATAAATCAGCCTGACAAATGATGTTTGTTTTCATTCTGCACTATGACGAAGTTCAGACACTTTCCCACTGAGCACATTATCAAAATGCGTGTGATATTTTGAACTTTCAGGCTACAGAATTTTAGGGCAGTTTATTTTAATTGATCTGTTTAAGGCAGCTATTATCGATCATTTAAACAATATAAAAATAGTAATAAAAGTCTTTAGTCTCTACAAAAAACTTTTTTAAAAAGGTTTTTAAATGTATTCAGTTTAAACTTGATATCCTGATACTGTATAAAGCATATTGGACAATAATATTTCTGACCTAATTCTACTTTATAATTTCAGTGTTACAGAATAAACATGGTAATTTCTAATGTTTATGACATTTCTTTATCGGCCTGCCACAGTTAGCAGTGATAGTGGAACGATAACAAAGTTAGTCTGCTGTGTAGCTACTAAAGTAAAACGACATGTGGGTGAGAGACACTTTAGAAGCAGTTTTATGTGATTTACAATTTAAAAAGGAAATTCGTATCAGACTGTGGTGTGTATTGTAACTATTCAGTTTTAGTTTAGCAGCAATGGAAGAGGTACTCAGATTATTAGGTTAAGTAAAAGTAAAAATACTCTGTTACCAATAAAAGTCCTGTATTCAAAATATATTTAAAGAGTAGTAAAAGTACTCATTATGCAGTACGGCTCATATTATATTATTGGGTTACAATTATTGATGCGTTAATGTGTTCATTACTTTACTGTTGCAGCTGGTAAAGGTGAGGCTAGTTTTGACAATCTTACACACTTTAAACTGAATTAGTGCTGGGCAGCTTCCCACCAGGGATCAGTGGTTATCAGATAAATATAGTGGAGTAAAAGTAGAAGATTTGCTTCTAAAATGTAGTGAAGGTGAAGTATTAAGTAGCATAAAATGACAATACTCAACTATAAATACCTCAGCAGTCCTACCGTTCTTGTTGCGTAGCCTACGGGAGGTGGACATAATAACAGGAACACCTGTGGATTCAAATACATCATAACCTTAGAATCCCTGAGATTGTGGCTCAGACACAGTGATAATCTTCTGGTACTGCTCTATGATGGCAGTTCTATTTGCTTAGTACTTACTGGAGCTGAGTCGAAACATCTTTGGAGGACTGGATGTGCGCGCCCCAGTTTGACAGCGCGAGAGCTCTGGAAGAGAAACAGTAGCACATTATTTTCACAGTGTGGTGCAGACTGGGCTGCAGAAGGTCCAAATGAAAAGCTTCCACACCCATGTGCTGTTAATAGGGATTGTTCCCGTTTGACAACTCCCACCTTAACTTCACTGACATGGGATGAAACCAGGCAGTGCAGCTGTGTCTCTTTAGCCCAGGAACAGAGGCCTGAAGCACAGCTGGCTGTGTGGTCAAATACTGATATACATTGTCTTGGCATTAAAGACGACTGCATGAAAAACTGTAGCTCACACAGCAAACTAGAGAAGGCTGCACAACTGAATACGTGACACCGTATCCCCCCAAATCACAGGCTGAATTTGATGCTTCCAGCTGCAAAAACACAACCTCCTCTGAACTCACTGGTGCATCTGTTGTAAAATAGGAGTTAAATGACCTGAAGTAATGCCACTTCCACCATACACAGTTAGTCTAGACCACCACCACCTGTTCCACCTCTGCACCATGTGCTGTATCGACCGAGGGATCTAATTTAATTTGGACAAATCCATTAATTGTACATGCACACAAACATTACTTCCCACTGATTATCGAGCCCCCTAATCGTCATCCTCAATACATGATATTGTTCTTTGTGTCACTCTTTATCTGGTATATATCAATTCTGTGTAGACTGGATTACAGCAACACAGGGCATGAAGGACCCTGAAATAAGTCATTTGTACGGTAAATGTCTGCGCTCGCCTTGAGACACACTACTGACACACTGAATGTGCTATTTTCTCACTTCATATTGTTCACAATGGCGAGACTGTGACTTGTGGCACATGATAAAAAAAAAAACTAAAATTAGCAGCAGTTTCCGGGTCTGAAACAGCTCGCATATAACATCAACAGTGCCGAGTCTGGCATCACAGCGCTCTCTCAACCTGTGCACTGATGCTCGAACCTACAACCTCAGTAAATGTTACGCTTCCACAAATAGCAGCTGATGGGTTTATCTGTCAAAGTGATGTGTTGCAGATGGTTATGGCCTGCAGGGTCTAGCAGCATTTCCAAACAGCAACCCAATAAACTCCAGCCGCTGACCTTTTTGCTCTGGTCATTGGCCTTGTTCAGCCCAACTCGATTAGACCCCTGATGTCTCCTACAAACACGCAGAGCCTCTTGCAGTTGCTGCCCACAAGACATCCCCAGAGGAAGTGCCCTAAACTGCAGGCTGTATTTTTTGTCATGCAGCTGCTACGTTGCCTCTTTCTTTGTGTCGTTCTTTCACTTTCAAATGTGCTCATGTGCTAATAATAATGCTAATTACATTATAGTTTAATAAAATGCCAATATTTTAGAGATTTGGTATAGTTTAAGGACAGCTAGGGAAGTAAACATCTCCACACAGCCTCACTACTGAATGCTCTAGACTGACAACACACACAGACACACTCAGGTGAGTGTTTTCTTCTTTATGAGTTCAAAATCAGTTCAGATCAGTCAGAAACCATCTAGGTTCAACAATGCCTAAAAATTAATGGGTCTATAAGTCCTGAAGGTTTGGTTCACTGCACTTTCTGCCCAAGATGAAAACAAACCTACTCTGGAAAATTCTGCATCAGGTTTGATAACACAAAGGACGTTGGGATGAAAATCACTCGTTATCTGTTAAGCTGCTCGACGCTGAGCTGCTAATCTCTAGTTATGACTCATTTCTTTATGTCAGAGAGAATGATCGCGGTGCTAAATATTGATTAGACCATCGCTGAAGTGTGAAATCAACCAACAGCTGCTGAAGTTTACTGTGTAAACAAACCAGGGAGTGTTTTATTAAAACTGCTCCATCTCTGACCTCCCTGCACCAAATGGGCACCGCTCTATATCTCTTAGCAGTTAACAACAATGAACATCCAGCCAAACACATTGATAGTCTGATGCTCGTCTGCTAACTGTTAGAGAGGAGACAAACAACACAACTGTCAAGTGCCTCAGAGAACAGTGGAACATCAACAACCCACTTAGTGACATTACCACGGCACTAAAGCTCATCTCCAGCTTTTTGTCCCCTCACCTTGTTTCATCCATTCCATCTATTTGTTTTTATTTTGTTCAAACGAAAAACAAACAAAAAAACTGATGGCTAAATACGTTGCCACCGCTGCCGACCCACCGTCAGAGGATGGCGGATGTGCAGATTAATTTACTCTCAAACTAACAAAGCTTTCCATTTGTTACCATCCTCTGAAAGTTCGTCATGCTGTTTTTTTCCACTGGATCTTATTTTCAGTTAAGTTTGAGTTAGGTTTTTGTCTCCGTTATGACAAAAATGCATCAGAAAAGCTGCTTTACAATGCAGAGTGACTGCCACAGTGAGGGATGTGCAGCACAGCACGACCCAGCTCAGCACGACAAATGATCCTTTAACGACTGGCTGATTTTTTGGGGGGAAATAAATGTCTTATTGAAAAGGGATATGAGGTGGAACATTGGGGAAGTGAAGATGATTATGAGCAACAACTAATTCCTTCTTACTTTATGTGCTGATCGCCATTCACTGGCTGAATCTTTCTAATTTCAGTTACACCCACTCATTAGTGTAAACAGCGACACTAAAAGATACAGGAAAGAAACTAAAGGAAACCAAGTTTATAATTAGTTTGGATGTCGGCTAATAGAATCTAGTACACGAGTATAAATATACTTTACAATTATGGTTTGATGATTTTTAAATTGGAAAATCACAAGAAATTGTTTTTCCACATGGTTGTACAGCCATTAAATAGACATGAGGTGTTTAGTACTGTTCCAAGAACTAAAGAGTAACAGATTTATTTTGGAGGACTTTAACAATCGATATGATCTCCATCCATACTAATTCTTCTGTTTTGACAAGGCTATCTTTAAAGGTTCCACTTCCTCCTCTGCTCTCGTCATAATTGCTACAGCCACTAGACGGCGTTGTCACACGCTGTGGCACAGGAGCCATGGCGACAACCATGGCTCGTAAAAGGCTGCTTATACATATGACCTCTGGGGTCATTTTTTAACTGGGGGCAGCCTCCGTCTATGTTATTACACACAGATGAACAGCTTATAGTGCTGATAAGTGTTACATTTAGTTCTTTTTTTTGCAAATTCTGGTCAGTTTTTTTTCTCATATGCTGCAAAATTAAAATAGTTATGATCATTGACTGTATATACACTGAACATGGTGTCACCACTTCCCTCCACTACCCAAAAGTGAAGCCAAAATATCATGAATATGGCGGCTGCTGTCTTGCCCTTTTAAACCAGATTCTGCACGACCAATCAAAGCTGCCAAATCATGTGAACTACACCTCTTTATATCGTAAAATTACTTTATTTTAAAAATCACCTCTTGGAAAAAAATGACTGGATTTGTACACTGAGTTTTTAGTCCAGCTCATGTCCCATCCACTAAAGCTGAGGGGTTCATGATCTCTGTAGACCTTTCCAGACTTTTTGGCTGTTATGTTTTACATGATCATTGTGTTGGCGCTCTCTGCTCTACTGTGGGGAGATACCAGCTCTATGTGAGCCTTGTCTTTTCATGGATTATCATCTGGCATGGATTTTTACCTGATATTATTATAGTGTAATTAAAGAGAATTATTTTACTGATGCTACTCTAGAGTACTGATGGCATTAAAAGGTGAGAAAATAGAAAAGCACTACTTTTGTCCTGGGGCTTCTTCAGGTTAATATCACCAGCCTCCCTTCTGGGCTTTGCAGTAAACTGAAGGGGACCCCTGCACTGATTAGCTTTTCAAGGCAGAGTCAGATGAGCCACTCACACTCCCAGAAAGACTTGACATTTTGGAGATGAGTCACAAAGTTTCAGAGATGTTGGCTGTGAAATTAAGAGAGCCATTGCTAAGCAAAATGTAAGATTATCTCTTGTTCCTCGGTGCATGTGAGGTGTGTGCAGATACTAATACTTGTGGTACAAATCTGACAATGTTATGATGAGATTTCTATTCCACATGGGAAGGTTTAAAGTGCTGCAAGACTTTTTGCTCTATTGGCTGTTTAAAATGCAAGACAGGTCTGCTCATCTCATTTGGTGGCTGCTCTCCGGCTCTCCTCTCCTCTTTTCTTTCCAAACCTGAATTAGCTATTGATCATTCACTCAGTTTGTATTTTGATGTCATGTATCTTGTTCCTGTGCAGAGCTGGACTCTTAGCAATGTCCTTGTTACTGTAGTTTTGTTTTAGGATGTCTGGGGTTCATCCGCAGACATTTTACATTTCTGCATGTACACCAAAGGAATAATTCAAGGACAATGTTCACTTTCTTGCTGAGAGTTATATGAGACAATTGATACCACTCTTATAAAGCTAGCGCAAGCAGCTGCCTATGTTCATTTAACATAAAGACTGAAAGCAGAAGGAAACATCTAGCCTGGCTCTGACCGTGGGTAAAGACCAGCACCTCACATTGCTATATAGGTATCAGTAAACATATTTTTAACATTTCAAGAGAGGCAGGCAGGCTAGTGTGCCCTGGTTCTAGTTTTCATTGTAAGCTATGCTGACCATCTGCTGGCTGTCGATATTTAATGGGCAGATATAAGAGCAGCATTGATCTTCTAATTTCTAACTCTAGGCTCTAAGACTCTAAGGAACTAGGGCATTTTCCAAAATGTCAAACGATTCCTTTAATGCCAGAAAAGAGCAGACACATCAGGTTACATAAAGCTGAGGTGATTGTGGCTGTTTAACACGAATACTGCAGCCTCAAAAACAACCAAAATGGCTCCACAGTACGGTTTCTTTTTTCTGATAAATTCACCGTCTACATGTAGCCCTATAAATAATACAGTGACTGAGGTATGTCTGCCAACACACTCAGCACAAAACATCAGATGTCAGTGCTTTATTTTTGTTGAATTGTCTGTCCTTCCCTTGCAGAGATGAACATTTTGTCCTTTACTTTTTAAAGACTTAAATATGTTATCAATGCAGTTCTAAAAATATGAAGAATACTACTGGGTACTCAAGGTGAAGCTGATATTGCCATTCTTGGCATTGCTTCAAATCGACATTAGTACTGTTTCTCTTTTCACTGGTACTTCAGGACAGAAACAGATGCACTAAGAAAATGCATCATTACCAGTAAGAGTTGGAAATAATGAACAAGTTAATGGAGTGCTAGATATTTACAGTAACACTTTCAAGGAATTTCTTTTACGTCTTTGGTAACTTAGTGCAAAAATACACACATACAAAATAAATGGCATCTTTATCTGAAAAACTGAATGAAGCACCAATGAGAATAAATAAAGGAAATGTAATAAAAATACAGTAAGACAGTGTAACCCCATCATTACAATCACAGGGCCATTGTTTTAAGACTAGCATGGCACATATCAGCTTGCTGCTGCTTTAATTTAAATCACAGCTTATTCAATTTAACAACAGTGCTTGGAAAACCGCTTGAATCTCTCGCCTTGTCTCCATTTTCTCTTCACTTACACACAAGAGATGTGAGTGGGAGTTATTACAGCATGCCACCTCAGCAAACAGATCTGAATGATGGACCTATGCGACAACGCAGCTCCACTAACAGCTTGTAACGAACGCTTTCATGAGTAATTGGAAAAAATATATTCTGATACAGGGTTTGACAAAGGAATATTGGCATGATATGCTGATAACAGATAATGGGTGTTCACCTGCAGGAGGCACATTGATGTGTGGTACTAAAAGTGGAGACAGAAACCACAGTCATATTCCACATTGATCAGCTTTGACTACAGGCTCACAGAGCGGTTGATCCATGAGATATATAGTGAAAGTGCCTTAAATAAAACTGACCAAGGTTGATTGCTACTGTACATCATGGGGGATTAACAACAGATGACATTTTTAATGGCAGTATTGCAAAACTGGGGGAATTTTTCTTAATGCTGACCCGCCACTGTAAATAAACTCTAAACATCTCAGGTTAGTATGTGTTGTTAAAAGAACCATAGCCAACCATGTCTATTCACTTTTTTTTCCCTGAGAGGTAAATGAGTAGATCAATACCACTTTCATATGACACACTAAGCTTAGCCTAAAGACTGGAAGTAAGAGGAAAGTTCAACAATTCACCCACTAGCAACAGCGTGACATTAACCTCACATTCTCTATTGGTAGTTTGCTGCTAGTAAACATGCTAACAGATTAGCTCTCTAGTGCTAGCTGTGCTGCCTCCGTCAACTCTTCTGTGCAGAGTGTGTGGTTCTGTTGTACCCGGTACTTTTTACCATACTGACTCTGAGAGACGAGGCAGTCCAAGTAACTACAAAACAGTGCTGAAACTATGGAAGCCCATTCCCGCCAGTTACTCCGACTTAGCTAAGTCGGAATAACTACATAGCTAAATCGAAATTCCGACTTATATATGTCGAAATTCCTACATAGATCAAAGTATCTTGACGTAAGCCTGTCAAGCGGAAGTAGTTATTCTTCTTCCTGTTTAGTTGTTTTGGGCGCGGAGACAGAGAGCTGCAGCACCCTTTACCGTAGCGTAGCGTGCACTGGATAACAAACAGCCATTGGAATTCACTCAAAA
>NW_018128206.1:473006-476078 GCF_001952655.1 Monopterus albus | reverse complement strand
CCTGATCAGTGTTTGATTGTTGTGTCTTGTTGCTTTTCTTCTTTTGTCTCTCCTCTATCCACTCACCCCAACCGGTCGAGGCAGAAGGCTGCCCACCAAGAGCCGGGGTCTGTCGGAGGTTTCTTCCGTTAAAGGGAGTTTTTCCTCCCCACTGTCACCAAGTGCTTGCTCAAGGGGGATTTGTTGGGTTTTCCCTATGTAATAATATTGATAACAGTAAGGTCTAGACCTTAGTTTGTAAAGTGTCCTGAGATGACTTTTGTTGTGATTTGGCGCTATAAAAATAAAATTTGATTTGATATTTGAACTTTGGAGAGAAACAGCTGCTCTTTGCCCCTGCTTTATGCTAAGCTAAGCTAATCGCCTCACACGCAGACAGAGATACAGTATGTTGATCTTTTCATGTAAATCTCAGAAAGAAAACTGTCCTTTCCTTGTGAGAGCAAAGCAGCTACAAACAATAATTAATTAAAAAAAAAAAAAGCTTTTCTAAGAAACCGCCAGCGGTTACAATTAGGAAGCATAGCCGACTCAGTCAGATGCTTTGATTTTTGGTTTGGTTACACTCTGTGGGGAAATACCATGGGCTATGTCCAATAAATACAACTGCAAAGAGAGCAAAGAAAAGGCAAAATCATTAAAAAGCAATTATCAGACTCAGCAGTGTAATTAAGACACCAGGCTTCAGGACTACAAGAGTCACTTACTGCTCAGTGATCAACAGTATCAGAGTAACAACAGCGAGCTTGCAAGTACAGTGTGTGTGTTCGTGCATGTCAATATGAAAAGTACACAACTATGGAGGGAAAAATCAGGTAAAAGAATTAGTTATGTTTCTGTGAGTGTCACAATGGAAATCACAGATACAGAGGCCGCTCTGTTGTAATTGCAAAGTTTGGTGGCTGTTTTTCACCCTGCTTATAAAATAGGAAATCAGATAACCGCAGGCTTCCTGGCTGTCCTGACTGAGGCCTGGTAATGGATTGAAGAGGGGGACAGAATCAATACGGCCGTCCCCACTCTGGGCCAGGAAGCTATCACTGCAGAGGATATTGTATTTTTGTGATGTGCAAGGGGATGCCCTGCTTTGTGTGGGCCTCCCAGAAACTCAGACGCAACCGGCATTAGCAATCGAGAGAAATCTTCAACAGTGAGCAACCGGAAACCAAAGTTCTTGAACAGATTTTTTTTTGGATATTTTGATTTGTTTTGCCTCATTTTTACACACCAGTCCCCATGCAATTAAAAGAACATGCTGTATATAAACTAAAAGCATCAGAAAAACAAATAATTAAAAAAGACAATTTTTAAGTGAACATTTGATAAACTGTCTTGCAGAAAGTAAAAATTAAAAGCATCTAAATCCATTTTTCCCTGTTATCTTACTTAAATTCATTAGTTGTGTATAACGTACAGATAAGAACTTACACACTGAAATATTTATAAACTCCATATTTTACTGATTTGTGAAGAGGCTGGATACTTCACTGTTCAGTAAATGGAAGATCTGTCCTTTGCCTCTTAAAAACGGTTTTCAATCTAATTATCAGCAGATACCATCTCCCTCTTTTCCAAAAATATGAATACCATCTTGGTCTGTTATATCTAAATGATGTTAATTTTTAACTTGGCTAATTATTATTATAATATGTTTCGCATTGTCTCATTAAATTATCTCTGAGGAGAATCTCATTAAATTCTTACTTCTTTCCTGACTTCATCATCAATTTTAGAGTTATATCACACTCACTGTTACTATGTTTGATGCCTCAGCTCACACTGAACATTCATGGAGGCTAGATTCAGTCTAACTAACCGACATGCAAAAATACTAATTAATAAACAGAAAATATCTCAGTGCTGAGTCTAACATAACACAAAGGCCACAAGAAGGCTCAGTATATTCTACCCATCCATTATCTACACCGCTGATTCTTGAATAGGGTTAGAAGAGTCCCGTCAATATGCCACAAGTGCACCCTGTGTTGCTACCTGTAGGTCAGATGGTGGCACTATATCTTTGTTCAGAAAGTCATAAGAGCACAGTTAAGATGAATCTTTGCACCATATTTTGTTAAAAACATTATTACTGGCAGAGAAAAGCTGCCCTCAGGCCAAACAACGTCATTTTAAGAGTTTTGAATAGTGCAACAATGCATCAAACACTTCATAAATAAAACTATGAAGGAGTTAATACTTTACTGCATGGAAATGTCTGTGTGTAATTTACAGATAATGTAAGCTTTGCCTGCCTGTTGCTCAGCAAGCATTAATACCTCTAAAACAGGAGAGCTGTCAAGGCCAGACTCGCCGTGACAGAATGGAGGCGAGCAGGTGCACCAACTCTGCAAGATGACAACTGACTGTCTTTTAACGCAAGATCCTCTTAAGAGTCCTTGAGGCAAACATAACGGAATCCGTCGAGATGTCAGGGAAAATACAGACTATGCTTCATCATGGAAGAACTTGGTTATACATTAGGATTAGCGATGCTCAAGTGAGAAAAACGCTGAAGCTGGTTAGGACATGTTATCATTTTGGTAGCAGTTGTGTAATTCTGGACAATGCTGAGAAAACAATTATCCACAAACATGATGTGTTTACTCAAAAAGTAATGTTCGCCTTTTAAAGAATGTGCCGAACATTTAAATTGTTTCATTATCAGCAGAAACTCCAAGCCTGCGGCAATGGTAGGCTTATAGAAAAAAGTAAAAAGTTCTGGAAGCTATGGTTGACCACCTGTATACACATGAACCATGAGCTTATCGTGTCTTTAATCTTTGGAGAAAGACAGAGGCGACTCCATCCAAAGCCACCAAAGAGCACGTGTTCCTTCTTCAAGAGAGCATGAACAGCTCTTGACTGTTGATCCTCAGGCTTAGTGATGTGACTTATCTTTGCTCAGACATGGTTTAGCACTCAAATCGAACTGCTGTTTGCTCCAGGGAAGGTTTAGAGAATTGCCAAAGGAGAAAGCAAATTAGCTCTCAGAGGCTGTGGATTAACGTTCAGAAGTGTCTGATCTTGATAGGTCAGTTAGGTGTTTTTCCTTTGTATGAAAGAAACTGCCTG
>NW_018128206.1:459342-472973 GCF_001952655.1 Monopterus albus | reverse complement strand
GCAGGAAAATCCTTCTCTTTTGCAGAAAATCCCACATTATCAATTTTTCTGTTTCACATTTTGTTTACAATTAAAGCTAATTCCTGTCACCCTCAGCTGTACTTTTTTCTCAGTGCTGATTGGCAAATGCTAAGATGCTTGACTAAGATGGAGAACATTAGAGACGTTATACAGATTAGCATGCTAGCAGGTGACACCACATGCGTGCTAACATAGTGGTACTACGTTAGCGTGGGTGGCAGTGTCACAGAGCCGATGGGCTCAAGTCCAGGACTCGGACTTGAGTCCTGATTTTCTGGACTTGAGAATGTAAATTCTAAGCCAAGGAGCAGGGCCCCTAACGCAGACACCACTGAGCCAAACATCTATTAAACTTCACTTTGAGTGTTTTATTATTATCAGAGTAAGCTACTGTTGCAAGGGGAATGCAATGTGTGCAACGCCTCAGTTGCCTTTCAGGAGTGGTGATGGCAAGCATGTGTGCCTTTTCTCTGCTCGCTGAGGTGAGTGAGCAAGCTGCTTTCTGCAAGTGAGCAAAGTTTTGAGACAGAGTGATGGCAGTGACTCATTATTTCATTTCACGCAACGTTATTTTCACAGACGGTTCAGAAGATCCGATGATGTATGGCACTGCTCACAGCTCAGTGAACTGATAAGTGGCGCTAAAAGCAGTCAGTCCTGTTGGCATTACCTGCCCAAAGTGAAAGAATAATGTCAGGGTACGGCACTGGCCGGCCCCCTGCCACCCAAATCTTTAATTATTTTATGGAAATCATGTTGTTTTAACTTAGGAGACCCAAACTTACAGTTACTTACAGAATGGGCAAGCGCTCCAAGAGAGAAGAGCTGGAGTATAGTTACATTTGACGCCTTAGAGACAATTCTGACAAGTATTAGCTGTGTTGTAATGTTGATAAACTACATCTGAAACCTCACTGGCAATTCCTTAAGGTCTTAAGTCTAATGTATTTCAGGAGAAGCTACGTGCACTTTCTGAAAACAATATACGACTATTTTATAGATAGTGTGGTTATATCAGTGTTTACAATTGAGTCTTATTTTTAAGATGTGTCTTTTTGTTATAGGTCTGATATTTATGCAGCAATGCCTTACAGGAGACAACAAAAGCTACCTTGAACGTTGAGAAAAGGGTCAGGTACAATCTTTCTAAATCGTACGCCCTTGGCGACGCAGTGCCACCTCTAAACTGCTGACAAAACTCACTATGAGGTGCAAAGCAGAGCGCTTGAAGCCGGCAAAGTGAGCCCCTTATCGTCGACAAGTGCATTAATATTAATGTGGATCTGTAATCTGCTGTGATGCTGTGGGCTGAGGAAAAGCCCAGCGCACTGTAAGTGACAAGTGTCTTCATATTTATAGTGGATCTTAAGTGCCAGAGTCTACTCAACTAAAAGATCTGCGATCACAGGTAGACACATGAAACAACATACTGATTCCCATTAAACTATGAACTTCTCTCTACATTTAAACCACGTGTGTTCAAATGAGCTATGAGTTATTAAAATATTCTAAAGCTGTTAAATAACCACATTTACAGAAGTGGTAGCCCATTCATTTTGTAGCCAACAGGACGAGCAGCCATAATTACAGGGGGCTGCACTGTAGCTCTGCTTCTTATGCATGTCTGACCTGAATAGCTGCTGAACAATGTGTTTTACTTGGGCAGGTCATTACGGGCGAGCGGCTTAGTTTATCAGACTGGTCTGACAGGTTGAGTCACTGGTGCCTCAACCCGAGTGGGTAGTGCAAACTGTCAGAACACCAGCTCACCACTGTGATGGCTGTCAGCCACCACGGACCATGGGCGATGTCAACATCCACTGACCCACCCCCAGCTAGAACAATTTATAGCAGTGAGGTACATTTTTGAGGTTTGTGACATACATTTTGGAAAAATATAATGTTCTGTGTGCCACTTGGTGTTGGGCAGGTAGTCTACAGTGGGGCTGTAAGAGATTTTCTGCCTGTTGCAGCTGGAAATGTGGTAGTGAGAGCAATAAGAACAGTAAACTGAAAGGTGCTAAAATGCTCCTGGGCGCTACCAGTAACATCAGAGTCAGCTGATGATTATCTATGGGTTCTTCACTATGAGGGGCCAACTTTCACAGAGGCATGTGACATGATGTTAATAAAGAAACCACTGGTTACTGCAGCTAGTGTTATGAAATAGGAAAGCAAGTTAAAGTTTTTGGTTAAACTGATTTTAGGTCTCAATGAGTTAAATGATTTTCTTACTCTAAGGTGAAGCGACATTTCTCTTCTCACCGCTTATTCTTTCACAAAGACAGTTATTCAACAAGTACTTTAATTATGATCACGTAAGACATAATTGATTTTTAAAAGAGGAAAATCTTTTGGCATGATTCACCCAGCAGTAAAGTCAGAGTCATGATCAAGACAGCAGAGCAGATGATAAATCTTATGAAAATGATTTGCAAATATCACTTATTTTGATGATATTTTGAAGGTCAGTGTGGTTTCTATAGGAACATGATTGAGAGCAAATTACTGCAGGAATACATAAAGGGGACATGAACACTGATGCTTGTGGGGTCCCTGAAGCAGCTTCATTTACTGCATTAGTGACACAGGGGAGATACAAACAACAAAACAGATATCCTTTAACGGACTTCATGACTCTTCGTCATGTTTGAGAGAGGCTATGCTGCAGTAAACTGGCCGGTGCTTTCCCGTGTCAGGCGTCAATGAATGAAGGCCACACCACCAGCTTTATTTAGTCGTCATATCAAACATTGTGAGCAATTCACATTTTCATTCAGTCAAGAGGAACAAATGCACAAATGTTCAAAACTGAGCTGCTCCTTCACAAGATCTCTCCATTATTATCATCGCCAGCTTTTACCAAACCCCCCGTTCGTCTGCCAGCTCCTCACAGTTCAGAGCAATCTCACTCTCATACAGCTTGTCCAGAAGGCTGCAGCTTTCCTGTGATCTCTAACATAAACCTATTTCAGCTCACACTCAGCTGACTGTTTCCACTCAATTTAAAGCACCAGTGTTTCCTTACAAATCAGCACCCTCCAGATACTACACTCTGACCTCGACAACTCTGGGACAGAGGGCATGGGGGCATACATTCGCTGCTGGCCACAAGCTCCTACCTATTAAAAAAAGCTTTGGATGTTTTGTGGCTTTATTAGTTTATTATTATAGCTGATATCCACAGAGAAGCAATACAAAGAAACGAGGAAGAAAGAGACGCAACCAGCTGGGTTTAAATCACGGTCCTCTTCCCTTAAACCACAGGGTGCCCCATGTCCATCTTTTAGATTTTATTCAGTGACATTTTTCCAACTTGGTTTTTAACATCGTGCTTAATGACACAAACTTTTCCCCCAAGATTAACCAAATAATCATTTAGTCTTGTGATCAGCTCTCATCACAAGGTTCATTCATTCATTCATTCATTTTCTACCGCTTAATCCCTGAACGGGGTCGCGGGGGGCCGGAGCCAATCCCGGCCAGCAATCAGTTGAAGGCGGGGTACACCCTGGACATAGGCAGGGCTAACACATAGATGAACAATCACACACACGCACACGCACTCCTATGGGCAATTTAAAGAGGCCAATCAACCTAAGCTGCACGTCTTTGGACTGTGGGAGGAAGCCGGAGTACCCGGAGAGAACCCACGCAAGCACGGGGAGAACATGCAAACTCCACACAGAAAGGTCCCGGGTGGGGCCCGAACCGAGAACCTTCTCACTGTGAGGCAACGGTGCTAACCACTGTGCCACCGTGCTGCCCAAAGGACGGGGCTGAAAGATGAGGTAGTAATGGGGAACACCTGGGAATCCAGCTTTCAAAACCTGACAGCCTCAAACGAGAAACATTTAAACTTCCCTTACAACAAGTACAAGACTGGAAACTCAGTAGCTAGGAACCAAGAACTGATGCAATTCTGGATCATCAAGAATCCAAATGCATATTCATTCAACACCCAAAGTACAGAGCAACCCTGCATAGAGCAGCTGCAATGATGCATTAAATTATCCACCTCGCATTAGTGTTATTGGCTGCTGGGCAGGCAGCTCGTTGATCACCATGACCGGGTTCATTACTGAAGTACGGTGCACTGTACTCACAGTCAGCTCTAAATTATTGATGCATTTTATAAACTAGAAACATACTGTACAGCCGAGATGAATAAGCAAAAGTCCTGTTCCTCTGAGAGACTGTTCTGGTGTAAAGCACGCCTATGCCGGAGGAAATCAACTCAGATCTGTGTGGGCTTGTCTTTGTGCGTGTTTAAGTCCCAGATTGTTACTTTATTCATTAAAGGCTCAGTTTGGCAGCTTTGAGCATTATGGAAAAAACACAGGAATGACAAAAAAAAAAAAAACAAGACTGCGCTACCAATCCTGTCAGTTCTGCTCACAATTACTTCTGATTTGAGCTTCTGTCAAGAGAATCTACATTGGAATGAATACCTGAGTCAATACCTTTAAACGGGAAAGTGACAGAAAACATTTCTGATTAACACAATGGCTGATTTTCCTCATCATATCACTGGATGGTACCAACTGTAGGGCAACAACATGTGGCAGGAGTTGTTTATCATTTCCATATTCAGCCATGTAGAGGATGTTATCCCTGCTGTGAGCCGCTGGTTATGCTAAGTATATGGTTTCCAGGGGATCCGTGATCCCACACGAAGCTGAAATATTCCTACAAAAGGTAGATGTAAACTTCCAGCTGAACACCAACTAAGAATTTGGTGATTGCAAGAGGAACTGTCAGAGCTTTAATAAAACACAGATGAACTATGCATCTTGCTCCACATGAACCAAAAATGGGCTATTTATTCATATGAATGATGCATTATCATTGTCAAAATACCTTCTGTGAAATAAATAAATGACAGAATTATTACCTGCAAATAAATGTCTATTTAGGGCTGTAAGGCTTGACGCCCATGATGATTAGCCAACAAAAGGGCTCCCGCTGAGCTTTCACTCAGGCTGCTCTCCCCCTCATAGTTTCTCGTCATGCCTAACAAGTGCCTTTGTGCTCATTAACAATCTGCCGCTCAGTGCTCTGCAGGGACCGCTGGTTCATTCAGCCCTCTGAGGGTGGTTGCTCAGAGCTGACGTCCACTTCATGCTGCTGATCTAATGTTATAAAGACACTGAGGTCAATGTAAATGCTGCTTTCTGCACCAGGAGGTGTGCACATAGAGTGGAGTACCAGACAGGCCAGCAGGGCACAGGTCCAGGAGCCTGAGAGGTCAGGGCGTCCCAGGCCACAGTCTGTGTATGAAAAGACTGTTATGTCTTGTTTGAAAGTGATACAACTCAGTAAAAAGACTAGAAATAAATGCTAAATGGCCATAATGAGATGTAGAGCCGTCCCAAAACAACTACAAAGAGACAGAAAATGACCATAAAGAGACATAGAATGATCAAAAAAGAGATGCAAAGCCATCAGAGAGAGATGCCAGACTTCTATAAAGAGGCACAGAACAACTATAAAGACAAATCAACTACAGTAATGGCCCTTTATAGGAGGGGTGGGGGGCCCACTTTCTCATCATTTGTCCACTGCTGTAGTGGAAGATGCTGACAGAGGTAGGCTTGTGACTGGTAGGTCACTGGTTCCACTCTCTGGATGAGCTGCTGTAGGACAGCGAGTCATGCTCTCGGCTCTCTTTGCAACTGATACTGAACTACAACTGCCGCCCTAATGTGTCTACATTGTAACACTAACACTGTTTAGCTGCCTATTTATAGCAGTAGTCAAGTAAATGTTAGGAATTTTTCCCCAAAGAAGAAGAATAAATTTGCCACAGATGGATTTCACAACTTGTGCAACACCTGACATGACGCCTCTATCTTTAGACCTCGGATCACAAAAGGAGAAACTCCACAAAAAAAAAAAAACAACCTTTATTGATAGAACCAAGAGCTGCACAGTGCAACTTCAACACAATAATCAACTTTTAAATTTCAGCATTTGACTAAACAAAACCCCTGATCCTCAGTTTGGATGAAAGATAAAGAAACCACCCGTCATGAATAAACCTATGGACATATCTGCTGAGGTTATTCACAAACGGCGACATGACGTCTCACCCAACGAGACCACATCTTGACAACAGTCCTTTTAACACAAACGGCTTAGGGAGCAGTTTGTTTCACTGTGACGTGCGTTACTCATCCTCAAAATAACAACATTACCATCTGGATAAAAACAGAAGATGTCATACAGAATTTATGAAAAAAATGTCTGATTGTAAATATTGTGCAAATCTGTAGCAGCCTACACGGTGAGAGACTGAGTGAAGCAATACTGACCTCCAGTGAGCCAAGGTTTAGAAAAAAAAAATCTGCTACAACACCTAAAAGGCTGCCTGCACAATATCTTTCATAGTTTTCCCTCAAAATGAGTCAAAATTTGGAAATGTATTTGTTGCAACACAACAATATATTAGCAATAATATGGAAATTGAGGTACTTAGGGCTAAAACCCAGGCTTGTCTCCAGCCTTTCCATACTCCCACAGTATGAAAAAACCATGCTGTGTTCTGGGGGCGGGGCAGCAGTGGGTGACATTTATGAGAACAACACATGGAGCATCGTTGGGAGCCAGAGCGCACCATGTGAAGGAGGGAGAGCTGAAACTCCTGACAAACAGGACACTACAGTAACTGGGAAACACATTTTCAGGTTTGCACGGGATTTTTCATCTGGGTTATCTTGAGATACACTTGATCAACAGGCTACAAGATCACCTCCAAACACTCCCTTAAGTGGGAATCTTCTCGTGCGCGAATCTCCACGTCGTCAGATTTGTAAACTAGCCGCAGAACCGCGCGTCTTTGATGAACTCTCCTGTCATTAGAGGACTGAGTCTGAATTCATGACAACATTCATCGGGTCCGGGATATATATAAAGCGCACACAGTCGGGATGGAGTCGTCTAATGCCAGCGGTATGGACGCGTTCACGGTGATCCATCTGAATTCCTCCTGGAGCGCGGACAGTGGATATTCTTTAGCAGCAATAGCCAGCATTGCTGCTCTAGTAAGTTTTCTCATTCTCTTTACCGTTGTTGGAAATATACTGGTGGTTATTGCTGTGTTAACGAGCAGAGCGCTGAAAGCTCCCCAGAACCTGTTTCTGGTGTCTCTGGCCACCGCGGACATCCTGGTCGCCACTTTAGTGATGCCGTTTTCTCTGGCGAACGAACTCATGGGCTACTGGTATTTTGGAAAAGTTTGGTGCGGTATTTATCTGGCTTTGGATGTTTTGTTTTGCACTTCGTCTATTGTGCATCTGTGCGCAATAAGCCTGGACCGGTACTGGTCTGTTACGCAGGCTGTAGAGTACAACCTGAAGCGGACTCCAAAACGCGTCAAGTGCATCATCGCAATCGTGTGGCTTATATCTGCTTTCATCTCATCTCCGCCGCTCATATCTATAGACAGCAACAGTGACATCAGCTCTCAGCCTCAGTGCGAGCTGAACGATGACACTTGGTACATTCTCTCCTCCAGCACCGCGTCCTTCTTCGCTCCCTGCTTAATCATGGTCCTCGTCTATATTAGAATATACCAGGTGGCCAAAACCAGAACCAGAAGCATGTCGGGAAAAAATCCCAGGCCAGATGGCGTTACACATACTGAGAATGGGCTGACCAAAGCCACCTCCACTTTCCATGGCGAGAAAGAGAATGGTCACTGTCAGTGCCCGCCTACGCCCAGCCAACGCACAGTCACCGCGGGGCCACCGACTGAGGATGCTGACATGGAGGAGAGCTCCTCCTCAGATGGCAAAGGTCACAAACCACAGCACCAGGACTCCCAGAGAGGCAGGAGGGCCAGCCAAACTAAAAGCTCCCTCTCCAAACACTCCACTCGCATCTCCAGAGTCAGTAACAAATCCATTGACATGTTTGCCTCCAGGATGAAACGTCGCCGGAGCTCCTTCACCAGGAAAAAGGTCTCTCAGGCCAGGGAGAAGAGGTTTACATTTGTCCTGGCTGTGGTTATGGGGGTATTTGTTGTTTGCTGGTTCCCATTTTTCTTTAGCTACAGCCTTTACGGGGTGTGCAGGGACTCCTGTAGGATTCCTGACCCACTCTTTAAATTCTTCTTCTGGATTGGATACTGTAACAGCTCCCTCAACCCTGCCATCTACACCATATTCAACCGGGACTTCAGACGCGCCTTCCAGAAGATCCTTTGCAAGTCGTGGAAAAAGTCCTTTTAGATCTGAAGCAGATGTGCTGCACCACATGACAATCTTAAAGGAAATATCAAAGTGAATTAAAAAAAACAAACATGTTACTGCCACTCATTACGTCTCATTGTCCTGTTGCAATCAGTCATGGCAGTGCACATCCTGATTCACCTACTGGGTGTCTGCACAAGCTTCAGCATAAATTGTGTTTCAATTACAGACTTTCGCGGCCTGATACATGAGGACCACTATTCTTTTACTCTTACTGAAGTTGTGCTGTAATGCTTTATAGTGTACCATCATCAATCAAGGTCTTTATACATCCTCAAAACATACGCACATGGATGGATTTATCTGCCAGGAAGCCCCAGGGGCAGAGATAAGCTGCTGGGGCCCCCTCAGCCTTCCTCGGTTTCTCCCACTCTCTGTGCAACGTGTACAATATTTCTATGCTTTGTGAGCTAGAACACTACCTGACCCCAGATCTGTGGTCTGGTAATTTAACACATTAACTTTGAAGGAATCTGCAGAATATTTGCACAAAGCTGAGATGATGGAGGTTTTAAATCTTGATTTTGACACAGGGATTCTTTTCAATATAGACATTTGAATGGATAGTTTGCATTTTGGGAAATCACCTCTTATTTGCTTTCTTGATGAGAGGAGAAATCCTTCTCTACTATAAATATGTAGCTGGAGTAAGTGGCTGGCTAGCTTAGCTTAGCATGAAGGCTGAAAGCAGAGGCAAACAGCTAGCCTAGCCTAGAAGCGCCTCTAAAGCTCTTTAATTATATCTCATTTGTTTAATCCACACAAAAACTGAAGTGTAAAAGAACAACAAATATCTCGTTTTCCAGGAGGTTATGTGTTGTCCTGGCAACCAGTGAGGACTCCCTGAAGTTACTGGCCGATAAAACTTGTGAACTCATTATTTTATGCTTCAGTTTATGTACAGACTAAGCAAAGCTGACATATGTTAGTTGGTGAGCTTTACAGGAGCTGGTAGGTGGATCCTGGTACCTTTGGACAAAGCCAGACTAGCTGTTTCCCCACCTAAGGGACCTTATCATATCAAGGTTGTGCTAAAAACCTTCAATTCAGTCAGATCTGTTCACCCACATTAAGCCTGGAACCTAGAGCACTTTAAGCAAAGCTCAAATTCTTTTAGAGGCCTGAAAGGCAAAAATTATGCAGCATTTTCCAGAAAATTGTTTTTTTTAAAAGTCAGAAAAATAATGTTCTTTTTTCCACTTCATGACCTTTGAGATTCATCTTTGTGGCTCCCAACCACTGACTCTAACAGATACAAACCCCTTTGTCCTTGTCCACTTGCCTTGATGTTGTTGACTGTGCCAGCTTTAAGATTTCTGAGTGTCTTTGCTATAAACAGACTCTAGACTGAAGGAAGAACAACTGAGCTTTTGAGCACCCGGATGCTTTGAGTGTATCCATGCCACCAAAGTATCATCATGGTAATTCATAACGCGGATGGGAAATAGCAAAGCACAACAGTAGATGAACTCCCCACAGTCATCGGTAGTGATGTCTCACGGGATGCTAAAACGTTGAGACGGACAGCGAAGGGCTGATGCTCCAGAATATAAGCTAATTATTTTTATGATGTGCAAATTAGGTCATTATTTTCAGAGGGACCAGTGACTACTGAGTGTTTAAGAACAAATTCAGTTATTTATCATTTATCTTTTAAGAAACTACCTCCCTGTTTGTTCACTTTTGTTTGTGTTGCCGTTTTTGGATTTGTATATTTCGAAGTGCAGTACACGTTTCCTCTGCTTAAGCTGTCTGCTGTCGTGTGAAAATAAAAGATGGACAAGTCTTAACGTCAGCTGCTGTTGTGGTGTTAAAACATGGATGGTCATGCATATGTGCACCAAATGCTTAAGTAGCTATTATATAGTTATTAAATGCTGTTTATTAATGGCCACGTTACACAGGCCATGTTACATTTTTGTCATCTGGCAATGTGTGACATTTCCTTCACTTCAAATTCATTAACAAACGTTGGCAGCTTCAGAATAATCAAGTGCAGCGGTCTCTCGGTCTGTAGATGTATGAGCTTTCATCAAATTAAAATGTGACAGGTGTTAATTTGATCTAACTCAGCAGTTTCCTTTTCAGCTGAAACATTTATACAGCGAGATCCAACATTTGGTTTTACGGGCTCGGTGCAAAATGTTATCCGTCTTAATTTGGTAGAAAAATTAAACAGTCATGAGCAGACTGGTAACTACAAAACTGCTCATTATCTCTGCCTGTCAGGGGACTTTAGGGCAACACAAGTCCACATTGCACTTTCTTGGGGTTTGGGCTGTGAAATCAATGAGGATGCCACCGTGAGGTCAAAAAGAGGATCAGTCCCTGTGGTGGGCTGTGGCAATGCCTGTTTTAGGGTGTTGGTGACCTCTCAGCACAACAGGTTTGATGTAGCTTTTGGCTGCCTCAAAATCTAATCTTCCCCTGAGCCTCTTTGGGCAGGACTGAGGTAAAACCTGAATTCTCAAAATTAAACTCTTGCTGCTTTTCCTCCTACTTCTCTGCTGTGGCTGAGTGTGCGCAGCCAAAAACCATTTGTAACGAGCTACGAATCCATCTGTTCTGTCGGCTGTTTACAGCCACCGGGGATTTATGTCCCAAAAAACAAAAGGAAACAGTGTCAGTCTGTGTAACTGTTTGAATAAAGAGAATAAACACAGAGGCCTAACATGGTGGATGGACGACAGCAGGCAGTTATCTCTTGTACAAAGTGGTGACATATTTTCCCTGTAATAAAAACAGTCTTTTGACATATTACCATAGCTGAGATTTTATGACTTTAAAACCATTTCACTTCACAAAACTATCTTGTAAAGACATTTCACTCCGTTACAACGTGTGAAAGTAACTAACAAAATACAACAAAACTCAGTTGATTCTTCAAGGAACCTCTGTCAGCCTATGGTGTAATTAGTTCCCTCATTATACAAAACAAAATAAGCAACTGGGAACCAAATAAGAACCATACAAATGGAGACTACTTTGAAAGGTGCCCCAAGGAACAATTACAGGGCTGTGTGTTCATTGCGGTGTAGGTGGCCACTGGGCCAGAGAAGCTTTTCTCAACACACTTCCAGTATAGAACTGGAGACTGACTGCACATATGTAGTTAGTGCCACCAGGTAATTATGACCAACTGTGTTACAGCTTGACAACCTCCAGCAACTGTAGTAACAATGACACAAAGGAGGAAGTGATGTAGTTTACAAACAGCGCTGGGAAGGTTACTTTCTAAATGGGTTAGGGATTTTTAGTTAAAAGTAATGAAGCCGTTTTAATTATTTCATCAACGTAATGTAACATTTACTTTTAAATTGGGCAATAAAGCTGAAAAGTCCTAACAAATTTAAACCTTACAAAAGTACTCGACACTTATTACCATCAAACTTTTATTTAAGGTTTTTCAACACAGCTTCAGTTACATAATATATTGCTATTGAAATATGTAGCCTACTGAACGGGCACCAAGCAAAAACCCTTTTCTGGTTTCTGAAGGAGAACACTGTTGAATTTCCAGCACTGAGAAGTGTTCTTGTCTGACAACAAGACCACCTGTCCTGGCGTTGTCAGGTGGCTGTAGTCAGAGCGCTTAGTGTTCGTTGATTTGATTAGAAGACGAGGTGGTGCCAAGTCAAACGAGAACCAATCGAAAGCAATGTTCAAAATTTAACGCCTGCTGCCAAATAAACGGCAAAGGAAGACATTCTGCATGGCAAAATGATGCAAAGCATCAGAATGAATATTAAGTTATGATGACTATTACATTTTAACCAAAAAGAATACTGCATACTCAGATGTCTTTGTGCTAAAACTTAAAACTCTGATCTAATCATAACCATGTCTTTCTGACTGTTACCATGGCAACAAAGGCATGGACAAACAACATATATTGTCATTTAGGTTGAAGGACTTCCAGAAATTCAGTCTTATTTACATGTCCCGAAGAGACAGATGGATGTTTTATTTGGAGCCATGTTTTGACCACATAATGAATTCCAGTCCAATATTCAGTCTCTTGAGGGAAATATCTGGCTCTTTAGCTGCTGCATCCTCTACTATGTTCTTCAGCTAGTTGCTCTGTTTGCTGCTGAGTAAGTAATGAACAATGGGGTCATCAGAGCCTTTTCACTGAAAACGGCTGCTGGGAATGAGGCTGATCAGAGACTTTACCAGAACTGTCAAGTTGTAACTTAGAAACCAAAACAATGTGCTGAAGGATGCTAAAATCCTCCACAGAGCTGCAGGGAACTGCAGAGTCAGGAGATAATTATCCAAGGTGCTGAGTAAAGCACCACTCCACACTTAAAGTTCTTTGAAAAGACTGAAATAAGCGGCTGTGACACCACTAACGCACACTACCTGCCAGTATCCCCCACAGAGGGGGGAAAAAGTCACAAATGCTTTTTGGTTATAATTATGTGGTATATGTTTAGACAGAAATGGTAATTTTTCATCACACTGACATTACACTTGCCTTTTATTTATACTAAAACAGCCAGTTTCCCTGGACAGGAAAACTGCCTCTCTAATAACTTCTGCACCTGGAAGAGCAAACTGGGTTCGTTTCTTTGCCTTGAAGCTACAGAAAAAACAGACACTTATGAAAGTTTATATAATGTTGCTGAACTCATAAATATGTGCATATAATGTGGCTGATTGCACACATTATTAGCTGTAGGGAACACACCCTGGCATATGAAGTGTTTTTCAGTTGCTTTTCAGACAGGCTTGCTGAAAATGACACTCATGTTTGAGAGTCAACACTCCACTGCTGCTCTCTGCTCCCTACTAAGAAGCAGATGCAGTTTCCCATGTCATTATTAAACCTGGAAAATTTCGCGGAAGATGAAAGGGCTCTCCAGAGTCTTGTGGCTGGGCCGCCGCCCCACCCCGCTGGCTTCTCTGGCAGATATCACAGCCTGGCAGTGAGGAAATATAGGCCAGCTGTCCTGAGACTGCAACAGCAATCTCATCCCAAAGGAACGATTTGGTGGCTGCTGCGCCCTTAAAAAAACATTTAATCTAAATTTTCGCTTACCTTTTAAAAACAAGTTATCTGTGGGATTTTTTCCTCTTTGAACCATGAATGTTTAACGGCACACTTGATTTAAGTGTCTGTATAAGCCGCTGTGAAAGTCAAGGACAGACCAAAACCTAATCAGGAAACATAAAGTTTCAAAATACTGAGAATTAACTAGAGGACAAGAGACAACTGTGTGCAGATGGATGGGTTAAAATCTTAGACAGCGATAAATCCATTAAACATGAGTTATTCCAGCTTTTATAGTGTCTATCATGCACTGACTCTTCAGTAAATCTTTAACATCATAATATTAGCTGCTGCTTAGCTTATCA
>NW_018128206.1:438687-459320 GCF_001952655.1 Monopterus albus | reverse complement strand
GTGAATGCTGAACCAGCATCAAAGTATTATGACTCCTAAATCTACATTTCATCATGTGATGAACGATCCCATCTGTTTGCTTCAGCCAATCATATATCACAGTGGAGCTCAGACACTATTCAGCGACTCTCACAGCCGAGCTCACAATTTGCTGCCCGAGCAGAAAGCCGGCCGCCCGTCCTGTCGGTTGACTCAGATATTAGAACGTGTGCTGGAAACAGACTGAACACCTGCAACGGATTCTCTCCAACTTACTGTGGCAACAACGGGAGCTTTTGGGCCACGCCCTTCTGAAATAAACACCTGAAATACTAGGTGTCCAACTAAGGGCAAACATACACCAAATGCATGATTTAAGTGTTTTGAAATAAGGAGTCAAAAACTTTTGTTTGTATTTGATAGAAGTGCAAGGGACTCTAATGTGAAGTCAGCAAATTAAAGAACAAGACTACTGTTTTGTTGGTACAGTCCATGAAAAGACCAAAAATGTGTCACTCTCAATACAAACCCATACAAACAGGTGACAAATGAAAGGAAACCCCTGAATAAATGAGTCATCTCATCCAGGATGACAGTGCCCCCATCCATACGCATGGGGTCACCGAACGATTTGATGACCATGAAAATGATGTGAATCATTTGCTATGGCCTTGACAGATCTCAACCCAGTCAAACACCTATGGGTGATTTTGAAGTGACGGGTTAGCTGCCGACAGGATCTGACAGCGGCCGATGGCTGACTGTGGACTTGGTGTGTCGCAGGCCTGACACAGCGTCTCCACCACCACCATCAAAACACCAAACGAGGGAATATCTTTTGGAAGAATGCTGTTCATCCCTCCAGTAGAGTTCAGAGACATAGAGAGTCAATGCCAAGGTGCACTGAACCTGTTCTACGGAGATTTGTGCACACACCTGGACAGGCACACATGACAACACAGTCAAAGCGCCCATTAACTAGCAGTGATGATTGGACTGACTACAGACCTGGTTTTTGCTGGTCAGTGCTGCAGTCACTTTGTGCACCCTTATATTACCAACACATCCAAAATTTATCTGGACACACCTCGTTTTCATCTGGACACACCTGCCGGTGTGAAGTTGACAGACCGCTGCTTGGTAAAAGACAACATGATGCTCATGGCGTCAAAATAGTAATTGGTAGGAAACTAGGAAACAGACGCACCACTCGCTGTGCATTTGTTGCAAGATAGGGTCCATGATGTTGGTTTGTCCTTTCATTTGTCACTCATGTAGAACAAATTTAAAGTGACATGCAACAGATATAACCAAATACTAATAATGGTTTAGTTTTGCAGTAGTGCTCTACTGACTCATAGAAAAATCATGTCTCCAACACTCCAACTAACCAAAGCCTTTTGATTTCTCCACTTAGGTTGCACTGTTTGTTTTGCTCTGTTCACAGGGAACAACAGGTTTCACCAGGATCCAGAAGAAGAAGCAGATCCTTACATTAATTATGTCGTGTTTATCGTTTCGCTTGCTCCAGTGGGCTCGTCCACCCTCGGGGAAGGCGTGAAGGCAAACGGCATGGCGCCGATAGACTCTTCTACATCACAAAGTCTATTGTAAAACCAAATTCAAATCCCATCATATGCAAATAATGAGCTGTTTTTCCATGGTAACAGTGTCCAACAATGATTTTTGTCAAATCTAATTCATAATTCTAATCACAGCCTTGAACTCAAAGCCTGAGGCACAGCGTGAGTTCGGTGGTAATGACTACTGCAGGGGGCGAGGGGGCACATGGAAGAAGCCATTTACCATCTCACAATGCAGTGTTTTATATGTCAAAGTTAGTGCTGTTACACAAGAGTAGAACTGTGGATGCTGTGTATCCAACAAGGAATATCCAATAAATAAGCTTGTGTGATGTGTCGGTCGGTGTTGGGCTGTAATAATATTACTTTCCCCAGTAACGTGTAAAAAGATGCAAATAAAATTTCAGCAATACTATTTACACTTACTCCCTACTATACTACTTTAGTTGTCACAACAGAAAAGACTGATTTGAAATCAGACATTTAATATTGATAGTTGTCACGCGTGCACACGTCACTATTAGCAGCACCATAAACAGTAAGCTAGCTTGGAAGGTTGAGGTGTCTATGGAAAAATATCCCCATTAATTTGATTTTGTTGGAACGAAAGGTGATAAGAACATTATTGTACAATGTAAATGGTCCAGCTTCATTGACAAACACTGCAGGTTCTAGGAAAACTGAAAACAGCAACTAAAACTCAGCTGAGACACCACTTCTTGTCCTGTTTTCACTGGACTTATCAGACTGTGGAAAATCTTGTGAATGTACCTTTAAATGAATGTACCTTTAAAATTAAGATTTCTTTGAAACAGCATTTACATAATTATGCTACAGAAAATATAACTACAACAACTTAAATGTTGGTCCAGAAGTCAAGTCACAGATTTCTTATAGAAGTGGGGTTGCAATGGGAAAATCTGGACCCAGGATTTGAACACGAATACTTCTTCATGTGAGCAGAAGCTTGGAGAGACGAAACGCGGTGGCCTCTGTCAGAGACGTCATCTCTGCAAATGTTCACATGCTCCCACTGTTGTTCCTGCCAGGCGCCTTCCTCTCTGTCACCCACACAGACAGCAAAGTCGGCCTAACGCCGTGTGATCACTGGATTTGTTTCAGCACCTGCAGGTCCGCTGATTTGGCGCCGGTGTCCTACTTCTTGCCGGCAGGAGGCCAGCAAAAACAAAAAGGATATGTACTGAAGAATAACACAAAACACAACAAACCTCTTCTCTGATTTCAGCTAAATAAACTTAGCCTGAAACTTAATGAACGTTAAAACACCAATTATATCACTGTGTTAGCCGCCTTGTTGACTTTTAACTGACTGTTGACTTGCTTTCTGTTAATCCAAGATTATCTCCAACATGCTTTGTCAAACTAAATATGTTGACTTGGGCCTTTGCTTCTAATTTTCTCATGCAGATGCAGACAAATAAACTGCAAATGAGTTCAGAAGACGAGGTCAGAAATCAGCTGGGAGTACAGAGGAATTATTGATTCAGCAGTTGCGCCAATTCACTTCTTTCTGCATTAATGGGAACTGAGCTCGGGGCAGGTCTGGGATTTTCAGTTAATGGAGAGCCTCATGTCTCATCCTGCACCACAAAGAGTGTTCACTTCCATTAAGATTTACTGCTAGTGAAACAACTGTTCCACCCGAAATTGAATATCCTCTTGCATATTAGGGTCCAAGCCATCGGGGAAATCAGCAGACTGAAGGCTGAAGTCCTGGCAAAACACCTTAAAACCTAAGTTTACTTTCAGATGTTTAGGCTTCATCCAGAAGAGTCCTCTCTAACAGCAGAGAATTACATTTTAGCCGCTCTCATACACACATGCTTTCTCAAGCCTAAACTTTACACCCCACCTCCAGCACAGATGCTGCACTGAACTCAGTGGAAGGATAGTATCAACCACAGCTCTAGTCAACATCCACTAGGTCATATTTACCATTCATCTGCCATCATCTGTGATTTAACACCGATTCTTACTCATGATTCACAAACACATGGCGTCTGACTGTAAAGAGCTTCCAATCAATATCCACCTCCCTCGATAAGAGTATACTTTTATTCCACATATGAGATGGTAATAATCTGTAAGGACAGTGTTCAGGATTGATTCTTATTTGCAATTCAAGCCACATTTTCAAAAATGAAAACATGTATACAACCTGATCACAGATCAGCTGATTACTAGTCTTTCAGTGTTCGTTCATCTGTAAATTTTGCGGCCCGATTCCCAGATTAGCCCAGATCATCTTGACGCACTCAACATCCTGTGCCCCCTCAGTGTCAGCCGCTCTGAATGGCACACTTGTGGTTACCTAAATTACAGTGGTCTCCTTTCTAATAAGACCACTGTCTGACTAAAATAAATTCTGGAAAGCTCTGGTCTTAGGATGAATGACCTAACACTGTTAGCCTGTGCATGCTCTAGAGAGGAAAACTAGCCCCTTTATTTATATCAGGTTTTAAATAAACAGTATTTAGAGCTGTGTATGTTATAATACATGATCATTAGATTAATGGCCAACAACTTTGTAAAGATTTAAGAACTAGATATTAGTGTAAAATGCAGTGCTACATTTAAGGAAAGTTCGTTCTTGACAAAACAATCCCAACTCTCCACATATTACCAAACCTCCCTTAGTTATGCTGCTATAGGCCTAGGCTGCTGGGGGGCCCCATGATGCTCTGAGTTTCTTTCCCCTCCCCTCTCCTCTCCTCTCCTCTCCTCTCCTCTCTCTCCCTATGCTTCTATATGCCACCATTACACATCACTAACTTTGTGTCTCCTCTCTCCCGTAGTGTGTCCTCTCTCTCTCCCTGTACCTTTCTGCAGGTTGCCTTGGCCCTGGAGCTCTATGTCTCTGACGAGCAGTCACCAGCCACATCGACCTGATCAGTGTTTGATTGTTGTGTCTTGTTGCTTTTCTTCTTTTGTCTCTCCCCTATCCACTCACCCCAACCGGTTGAGGCAGAAGGCCGCCCACCAAGAGCCGGGGTCTGTCGGAGGTTTCTTCCGTTAAAAGGAGTTTTTCCTCCCCACTGTCGCCAAGTGCTTGCTCAAGGGGGATTTGTTGGGTTTTCCCTATGTAATAATATTGATAACAGTAAGATCTAGACCTTACTTTGTAAAGTGTCCTGAGATGACTTTTGTTGTGATTTGGCACTATAGAAATAAAATTTGATTTGATTTGATTTTGCTCCATCTGCACACTGTTATGATGAATCATTGAATAAATAGCCACATTTCCCTTCTTGTGACATCTAAGCTTTTGATGTCCTAGACCCAAATTTTATACAAATTCTATCAACGTGACAGAAATGCAATTTTGGCTGAATAGTAATGAGATTAAATGGTGCTTATCTTAATGTCCCTGAGATAAATGTGTTGTACACTTAAATAAAGCAAGACTAAACATTGCTCTGTGTGCTATAATGTCTTTATCCGCCCTGTATTTGCATGACTGAAGACTAAAAATATGGTTGTCATAAGCCATTTTATGCAAAACAAGAAAAATTAATCAGGTAGTATATTGTCAGCTAGAACATCTTCTTTAAAAAAATCTCCAAGAATATTTACAACATCATTTATATGAGAACTCCCATGAAGAAAGCAACTAATGCCCAAGCATGAACTTACATATGGAAGGCACTGGCCATCTTACTAATAAATGCATGAAAGTTCCTTTTAAAACGTTTTCTCTGGGGGAAGTTCCTGCAGCGGAAATGCACCACAAGAGTGAAAACACTAGAGGCCACTCAGCATTTGGTGTTTCACAGTGCCTTAATTACTCAGGAGGCTGAAACTCAGCAGACAGAGTGGGCGAGACAAATGAGTCCCTTAATTATGACTTATAGAGCTGTTTATGAGCGGGAGACCCTGCTGCGAAACACAGTGCCGGAAACGGAGCCATTAGAAGTGCCCCAGAATAGTCCAGCCCCACAGTCAGGATGTGGCATTAGCTTAGCTGATACTCTCATACAACCTGTAGATTTTACTTCCATTTCACTTCCTGCTCCATTTTCCTGTGCACAACAAACATGAAGACACCAATTTTTCCAAAAATATAAATGTGTTTTGTTTGTGTTCGTTGCACAGAGTGAATCATACTATGACCTACTATGCTTTCAAATTCAGGGGTAAAAACATTTTTATGAGCTTGTCCTGACACATAGGAACTGTGTTTAGAAAGATTAGGGTTATTTTACATCATCATACAGTAACAGGAAAATGTTAATCAAACTATCTGGTAAGTTATAAAACTATTATTTTTAAATTTAAAAATGCTTTCTGACAAAATAGAGAGCCAGAGGGGGTTGTTTGTCAGTACGAATGAACATAAAATTAAAAACAATGATGGACTGCAGCCAAAAATACAACTAATATTTGTCTGGTGCCTTCTAATTGATTCATTTTATTATATATCATGCATGTAGCATGACATTTCCATTCATTGTTCTGATTGTATTAAAAAAGCAGCAATGTCCTCGACCAAGGGTAAAAAAGGAGCCCAGCTAAGGAAGGCACTATGTGTGTCTCATTTATACACAAAATAAACAATTCCTAAGAATATATGGTTTATTACTTCATAGAACTATGAGTTTAATTAACCTTTTTCTTGTGATTAAAATGAGCCACCCGTCTCCGAATCTGTGATACTGTGAGCCCTAACAATACCCAATCCAAATTTTTTGTGAGAATGACATGAGGAGGTAGCAAATATCCTGCAGGTGTTACAGACATTGACAGCAGGTAAATCCAGTCCGATCTCACTGTGTGATGCTGTCACTCACTCAGTGACAATTTCCACAGACGATAAAGTTTCACAGCGACATACCTTTCCTGCTACCACAGGGATACGCTGTGTCTATTTTCAGTATTTTACAGTGGTTCGATCCCGGCCGTCAGTCAGGCGGTCTAAGCCTCGCTGTATTTCGCACACTCCAGTGTTAGTCTACTACAGCACACACGGACCATGGTGGCGAGTATTTGACTTGGTTACTTTGGTTATTTTATGACAAATTAAAGGCTAAAAAGTGAGAATCTACAAGTCTACTCTGATCATACTTTCTGATTATGTGAGACTCGTATAGCAACGTCGTACTCAGGAGGTAACACAGGCTGAATGGAGCATGAACAAAAACTACAACAATAAAGTCTGAACACAAACGTACTAAACCACAAATCCACAACCGAGTGACTATTCAAGCCACTGATCTTCATCGGGCTAAAAAGGGGACGGATGTTCAGAACACAGTTAAAATGGTTTGCAGTGCTGACTGTGGCTAATTACAGCAATCAGAACAACCACACTGTACAATTATCTCAAAGTCTAATGAAAGAAAATATTAATTATATTAAACAACTAGGTCAGTTAAATTTTGGTGGAATATTGTTCAGAAGGGAAACTACTCTGATTGCAGGAAAGCCACACAAACAATCTTCAGATCACTTGGAAAAGCAACAATTTACAACAAATTAAATCCCAATTCTTCCTTTAAAGCCTCTCACAGCATCTCCAGTAAACCTGTCCAGTAAAGTGGAAACCAGTATAGCTCCCCTTAAAGAGCACAGGAAACACCAGCTACTGTGCTACAGTACATAAAGTCAAGGCATCCTGTTGATATCAATTAATTAGTCCTTGTTAAATGTGTCAGTTTGATGCATTATACATTATTATACACACCAGTTCACCATAATTTAATCCAGTGCTTATGTTTACTGCTGGTTGTTCTCATTAGACAAAGCGGCTGTTAATGGAAACATAGTGCTGCTGATATCAGTGATGGATCAGGCGACTGTGCTGCTTTCCCCGTCAATACGGCGAATGTCAGTTTGCTCTGGCTGAAGAAGGCGGCAGGTTATCTACTACCTCTCATCAGGACAGGATGAAGTCACAACAAGCTACAACTGATCTGAATGATTAACTAATGAGATCGACTTGTCAATCAGGAGCAAACTAGTCTCTCATTCTCTCTGAGGAAAAGTATATCCCCACTTATGAGCTTTGTTGTGGTTCATTGCAGGAAAGCCTCTGGTCAGGGACTTCACACTGCTCCTAATCTCTGGACAACAACTATTTTTCCTGCACCTCAGCTGTGCCTGTTACCCCTACAGATCCTCAGTGCTCACTGAGTGCTTTCTACAAAGGCCAGCTACAGGAGCACAGGGTTCAGATGGTTGATAGAAGGTAGAGCTTCTTGATTAGCAACAAGAATATATTTGACATCCACTCTGCTATTTCTGATGCTCATGGATTTGGAGCCATTTTAATGTCATCATTTCTCCAGAAACCTCACGTAAATAACAACACTAAAAACTCACTGGCTGTTTGTCAGTTTCCTTTCCACTTGCGTCATTTCTTGAAACAAGAAAACTGAAATGCTGCCACACAAGAGCTGCAAAAGTCGATGATGGAGCATCCGCTATGACCTGAACACAGTTATTCTAGTGTAATAACCTTATCCCGGTAGATACACAGTCCCACGAGAGTATCAAAATTTTTTAATTGTGATATTGCAAAAGTATAAATATTGTTACATCCCTAGTAAACAGCATTAATCAGAACCAGTCCAGGTCTTGGAGGGGAAGGACTGACTGAATGAAACCTGGATGTTATGAAATCAGTTTAAAATGTTACTATTCTAAATTATAAAAACAATTTCAACCACATGGTTTCACCTCAAAGTGAGATTCTTCCACTAATGTCTGCACAAAGTTTCAGTAGCTGAGATATTTCAGTCTAAAGTGCTTGAGAAAGACACTGCCATCCCCAGAGTCCCGCTGCTAGCACTTCTGGTCCCATTACTCGATGGTGTAGTAGATGTAGATGACATAACACCACATTAATATGTTTCCAGCAAAGTTACAGTGAAGTTAGCCGGAAATATTCAATTGAACAGCAACATAAATGGTAAACATCAAGCTATTAGTGTCTGGCCTTCAAAATAAAAAAAGGAAGGCCGTCTCTCTAGATTTGCCATTTCGCACACACCATACAACTCGCATGCAGGGAAACCCATTAGAGAAGAGATGCCAGTGTCTCCGCTAACAGGAGGAATCTCAATAGTCTAAAGCAGCCACAAGAGATGGAAGGCAGCTGGAAAAACTAATGTTTGCCCAGAATCGTTCAGGAGGGTAACAGATGTTGAAGAGAAGCAGAAAAAAGAAATCACACGCTGAACATTAAGAGCATCTAGGAGAGAATTATACCTTATATCTTCACAAACAAAAATAGTATTACTCTTTTTCCTCTTCTCTAATCTGTGCCTGTGCTGTAACACATACCAACACGCTGCCGTCACAGCTGCTGCCAGCAGAGTAGAAACAGAAGACATCTGTGAGAGAAGTGAGCGCCTGTGATTAAGCCTGTGACAGGTACACTGGACACCTGTGGCCTCACTGCACTGTCAGAGCCAGGCTGAAGGGACTACACACCTGCAGCTGGCAGAATGACTCCCTCCATTAGCAGGGGGAGCTAAGAGACGGAGCGCATCTAGCCTGAGAGCCACAGCACCATCTGGGAAGCTGATAAGGAAGGAAAGGGCACCGTGGTATTGTGCTCCCTAAAGATCAAGAGTGAATAAAACTGAAACGCTGTGATGCATTGTGACAATTCTCCAAACGAGCTCCTCAGGATGCAAATATTACACAAGGAGTGATCGATTATAAGGAGCCAAAATAACTGTGGAGCCTTTCCCAAACTGTTCTGCATCTTGCATATGTGTCTTGTTAAATTAGGATGTTTTGCACTGGAGAATAAAATGGTTTTCTAATGCATGATGACGCCTGGGCTGCTGAAGAGGAGAGACAGCTGGAGGCAATGCAAATGACCGCGCCTAAGTGGACTCCTTGCAGAGTCCATGCCACCCACACAGCAATTTTAAACATCCTGTTCTCATTTGCATTATGATTAAAGTGTTACAACAGATCGCCTTATGCAATAATTTATTTTTCTCTGTTCATGACAGGCGACATTTTTCGTCTAATTTGAATTGATGGGATGCGGAGAGAAAATAGTACAAGCTGTGTGCGTGCAAGAAGCCCTCTGTCCGCCTGTAATGACTTAAGCTGTACATTATGCACAAGGGTCTGGACACAGCCTTAACTTCAGACACGCACTTAATGATTTTCCAGCCTGCCAGAGATGGGTGCTTTTTGATCCAGGCAGATGTCAAATCCACCAAGCAAACTGCAGGTCCAGTCAATATCCAAACTGCTCTATTTGTCTTCTTCTGTTTATTTAAGTGACAGCTCAGGCCCCGAGGTACTGGCTGCTCATTTGACCCTGTCATAGTGCTGCTGGGTAACGTCCAACTCTCACTGGTTCAACTTAGTGATGACAACGCTAACCGCAAGTGATGGATGCGCTGGTCTCTAAATCTCCAAATTCAAAGCCATTTCTCCTTTGACATATTGGTTTAAGGATTAATAACACAGCTGCACTGCACAAGTAGAACACATTAATCCAATCTAGTGTATTCAAAATAAATAAATCTCAAACCAAGGTTCACTTACTTGCTTTCTCTGCAGCTTTTCAGCACCATGTCACTGTTGACTGAAGATGCACAGGTATGTGGTCAAAAGCTCTGGAAAAAGCGAGAATAAAGAGTCAGCTATGATGCCCAACCGTGTTTACAGGAAGTGGACACAATAACATGAACACCTGTACATGTTACTGTGAGCTAATGTAACAGACCTACAACTTGTAAATGGAAATGCAAAACCACTATAAAGAGAAACTAAATGATTAAAGAGACAGAAAAGACAATATGCCACATTACAAAAAGAGAAACAAAACTAAGAGATGTAAAATAAAAATAAAAAAAACAAATGTAGGAATCAGTGCAAAATGACAGAAAATGGCTTAAAAATAAACATATGGACACAAAACAACATGACACAAGCTAACTGCTGTGGCTTGCTCCTAAAGAAAAGTACGAGAGGTAGCCTCTGTCTATGAGTATAACACAATACAATTCTACAGCAACACAAACGACACCCTCTAAAATGGCGTGAACACAAACATCATCATCATCATGATGCATCACGGGACTGATTAGACTCCGTTTATCTTAATGTATCTAATAAACTGACAGTGTATATAGATAATGTTTATATGGCTGTGGCAAATCATTTTCATTAAAAATGTGAGTATACTATTGTAAAAGTAGTGCTTTGTACCACAATATGCTGAAGATGAAAACCCATCATATACTATACTGTACATAATGAAGTAGCCATAGAAATACAGTCTGAGCAAAGTGCCTCCAGACTGTACAATGGTATAAAGTATTTGGTATGTATGATGACTCTCATGACAAAACACCCAGTAATGCTCCACCAAGGAGCCTCATATTAATCATCTGATCTCTCTTGAACTTTGCACCTGCATCCATCATCTCAAGTGTTTAATAAGGCACCTGTCACCTCCATTACACCTCAGAGCTAAGTGATCGGAATCTCTGAACCACAACTGAGCACAGACTGCTGTGACTTACTAGTGTAACACTGCCATCTTGTGACCAAAGTGTGACATTAGAGCAGCATCCAGAGCAGTTTGTCCCCAAAATGAGGTTTCTCACTAAGTAGACTTTTCAAAGAATCTGGTTTGATGTGTTTTTCTACCAAAAACAAATGGCTGCTCTGTCAAAGCTCTAGATGGCATTTGGGTCTTTATGAATTTTTAGTTTTTGCCTTGATCTTATTCCCCACAAAGGACACTGGCTTCGCCCCACCATCCACTGCCAAAACTCCCAATGATGCAAATGTTTCTCTGGGACACTGTTGTGCTGCCCTCTCCTGGTCAATACTGGTAATAAAATGCTGCACTGCTGTAATAGAACAGCCACCTTAAAATGTACTCTCTAGGCTTGGATTCTATAAGTTTTCACGGCATTCATGCTGAACAATGGCCTACATTTTCCTGCTTCTCTGGCTCATCACTTTTTTCCCTGATTGTCACTGAATAAACAAATAAAACTCATCAACTGATACAAACCAGATTAACCTTCATCATGAACAGGCAGCAGATGAAAGTCTTTTCCTATTTTTGCACACACTGAATTTAAACAGGAGACTGTGTGAGTGAACAGAGCCGCAGGAGTTGTAGCGCGAAAGTTGTATTGACCAAAGTTTAAGCTTTTTCAAAATCCCTGTAACCTTGTTGCTTACAGGTTGGATTACAGGCCAGTTGCAGGGCCTAAAATCTGGGGTCTTGGGGGACAAGAGTGAGAAAACACGACTTCCTGTAAAAATGTCCTGCAGGCAAACATTAAAACAAACTCTTTCATACCGCTTCTGGCTTTTCTTGCCCTGCCCCTTTGCAGGTTTGTTTAATCACATGGTCATCAGACTTGGCGGAGATTTGGCACGATCGACAGAGAAAAGCATTTTTAAACACTGAATACAGATGAAACACGACTTAGACAGAAAAAATATAAGAAAATTAGAATATTCAGGTCTTTCCACACTGTAAAATAATTCAAAATCACGTCAGTCATTTCTAATATGAAGTTTCCTGAATTAACTACAGAACAAAAAATGCAAGCTTTCACAACAGAGTTCACAAGAAATAATATAAACTGCTGTTCGAAGTTAATACTTTGTAAAGTGGATTTTACCAAAATGAAAAACTCCCATCCTTAAATGGGGTGTAGCAGTAGAGGGCCCTGCAGCTCCAACAGCCTGTGCGCTCTCAGCTGGCCTTCAGGGGCACGACTTAATGAAAAACACAGACTCTGTGTAGACGCTAATATGACAGAAGTGCTCTGACCTCTCCTGCAGCCAGAGCGCTCTGCCTCTTCAGCTCCACGTCCCTCTGATCTGCTTCTCACAACTAACAGATCTACTTAAATCTGTGCGTAAAACCATCTGAACAATCAAGTGATGGGTCAAAGGGCGTGCGCTCGAGAGAAGACGCTCTATTTTATGTTTTCCTAGTTATTATTTAGCTGAAATTATCCCAGTGATCATGTGCTGCATTAACATTTGGCCCCGGTTCCTGACACAGCTAGAGGCATTAGTGCTATTACAAGGAAGGTGATGTGTTCTCATTGATCTGATGTCCCATAAGCCTGTGCTGGGCCTGTGATCCATCAGAGGCGCTCCATCTTTCCCACCCCCACCCATGAGGGATAAAACACCGCCTCTGTAGATTTGGACCTGCCCTCATTAGCCTAAACTGCTTTAGCGTGCACAGAAAAAAAAGCCAATGATCCTTGAAGTGTTTTCACTTTTTGTGAAGATAAAAAGGGAAAAACAGGAAAATGACGCAAAATCCTATGGGAATTTTCTCCAGTTTTCTTCAGTGAAGAAGGTTTTCTCTCTCTTTCGGACACAGAGAAAGGGACAGGGGTGTGTGGCACTAGACCATAATTTGATTAAAATATCAAGCTTCTCCCTCCTTTGTACTGAACTGACAAGCTGCCTCTAACAGGGGTTAATCTGCCATTCAAAGGTTAAAAAAACAGGCATTAATAGTTTATTCCAGCCGAGTTTTGAATGTGTTTTAGGTCAAGGCTTGAGAAACAAACCGATAAAGCCAAAAACAAGAAGCTAGTTTTTGTTAACAGGATTTTGCGTGAAGCTGCAAAAGCTTCTGCAACCAACTAAACAGCTTCCAAAATGCCTTTTGCTTTGTCCCCATGAACGGGGGTTTGGGTGCACTGAGGTGAGGGCTAAAAGGGATTAAAGCAGGAAAAGTATGCGTCGCTTTCAATGGATGTAATCTGGAGTGCTCTTTCTGGAGCTTCTGGGCAGGTAGGAAACACAGACACTGACCTATGTGACATCACCTGTAGGAGAAACAGCACGTGTAAAAGCTGAAAAGTACAGATCCAGCATTTTGACTATGAAGACTAGAGGGGCAGGGTGAGCAGGAGCTGCAGGAGAGTAAAAAATCAGACATTCATCAATAGCTGCACGCTCACTGTGGTGTAGCGGGGCTTTCTGGTTGACTGGCTCTCTTCAAGGCAGACCTATGAGGTCTGGAACTTGCCGACCTCATATAGACGACATGGCTTCGACCTCAGCAACATAATGGCAGAAATAACGATGCGGAGGATTCCCCTTCAGACTATTACTAGACATACAACAAGACAGACATATAGCCTGATAAATGATGCTGGATTGAAAACCCATCTGTCTCCTGTTGTGGATGAGCTGAAAACAGAAAATCAGTCATCAGCAGCCTGGACAGTGATGAGCTTTTCTCTGGGACTATTTAACCAAAATAACAGTGAAGTGCAGTGACTGAGTGCAGTTTGAGGTACTTCTACTTCATTACAGCTCTGTGCTAAATACTCCGGTTTTATTAAAACAACAATAATTTCACATACTATAGCGTGGTATATCTGAGAGGGGGGGCGTTCTGCATAACGTCGATACTTGGAGTGCACTTTGCTACTGCGTGTGTGACCTACATCAGTAAAACTGTGAAGAGGACTTGTAATGGATCATTTGCAAACATTTTTTCTCCCACTATTGCAAATATTAGTCAAATAGCGCTTGCAGCTTAACTTAGCAATTATTATGTTTCCTTCCTCAAATGGAGTGAATTAGAAAACTGACTGCATTTGTACATAATACAAAGGGGTTCTTCTTGGCGTTCAGGTCATTTAGAGCTTCTGCACTGTGTCACATCTTCCTCATAAGGCTGCAGTGCCATCATTAATCAGGAGACTTTGAACATGCCTCTGTGCTTAAAGATGAAGCGAGACAGGAAAGGAAGTGTCGTGTTAATGTTGTCGAAGGGGCATGAGATCATTTCTAGCTTCAAAGCGACACAGAGACACATCTGTCTGAATTACTTGCTGGGTAAAAGCAGAATGTCCCATCGCCCCGCGCCTTTTCAACACTCCCTGACCCCTCAGCTACTCTTGCAGACTCATGCAAGCATCTGTGAAATGGGGCCCTCAGAATTTTTATAATGTTATGACCCGATATGCTTCCACTTTGCCTCAAAACATTACCAGCCACTTCAGGTGGAGGCTGTAAACACCTTCACCCCAGACCTCTAGTTCATCATCTGGAAAGCTGCTGAGTTTGATCAAAGAGTCACTTTTGGACTTCACTGTGTCCAACATCCAAATACTGTAGAGAAAAGAAAGCAGTGACAGCTCCTACATGAGACATTAATAGATTTGTTCGATTCTCTGAACCTTTGCTCTTTTACTGTCTGACGTTGGCTTTATTTTGAAAATGAGATGTCATGTGCTTGAACCAATCAGGACCCAGAAACATTTGAATCTGATGTCAGGGTCCTGATGAAGCAGATCAGCTGAGTTTCAGTGTTAAAACACTTTAGGATTAAAATCTAAAGATTCCTTTTTTCTAATGTAGACACATTTTTTACCCATGTAATACTATTGAAAAACATTTGCAGAGACTAGGAGTCATAAACAAAAATACAATGGTGAAAATTAACTTCAGCACAACTTGTGGTATTTGTACTTTAGAATTTCCATTTTCTGCTACTTTAAACTTCAAATTGTACGTTTTATTTTAACAAACTGCTAAATATCGTAGTAGAAAACTCATTCAATATACCGAGGCCAACACCTTCCCACCCCTCCTCACCTCCATGCACGTATCAAACATGCACTTAAAGTTGCACATTTTTGTTACAACGGGGAGATTATTCATTTCAGGAATGGGATAAACACATTTTAACACTCTCCACTAACAGCTGACCCAGTGGTTTGCATTTTCAAACGCCAGACGAATATCAGAGCACAAGATTCTCAAACTTCAGCGTATTGTATTTCCTATCCAGAATTCTTGAAGTTTGATTATAAAGACATCTAAGCAGTTTTACTGACCTGAGACCAGCATGATATACAATATTAAAAATGAGAGAAAAGGTTTCTGCCACATTATACAGTATTTCTGCACGAGGATGTTATAATATTCTTCTGTTCACTGCAGCGTCTTGTCGTCCTTTCTATGCTAAAATCAGCAGAGAAGAGTTGATCAACAGCCTGAAAACGTGCAGCCTGGAATGTTCATGGGGAATTGTTCAAGGCTGCTTACAGATGAAAGTTTCAACCCTATTACGGCTCAAAATGCTGTGGTGTTTTACTCTGCTGTGCACAGAAGCCAAGCATTAACTAACCCATTAACTGGAGCACACTGCCAGTCCATGATTTCACCTACACTCCAGTGTTCACGTTAGGCTTCTGAATGATTTCTTCACAGTGATGTGATTTCACTGTCACTTTGAAAGTGAGATACTGTTTTAGGCCCAGTGCTGGACTTTAAATCACGGACTGGTCCTTTAAGCCTAATTTAATATTCATAAACCAATAATAATTTTTTCAAGTGATGAATGCTGGAAGAGTTTAACACTTGAAGGCAGCTGCAACATTCAACATCTATAAATAAAAAGGCAAAGTCAACCAACTGTAAAATGCCTGGTTTGGCTGCACCATGGAAGGATTATCATTAATGGGAAAGGCAACCTAGTGGAAGTTGAGTTTTATTTTAATTATGTAAGTAACAGTGGAGACGTACTCCTAGTTTATAACGTCCCGTAAAGATGGACTGTGCATGGACAGATGTAACCAGTAGGCGGTACTGTGTGTGTGTCTGTGTGTGTGTGTGTGTGTGTGTGTGTCATTCTTTATGGAGCTTTCTCCGTCTCCAGCCCCGAGGACAACGCTGCATCTCTGCTTCAGTTTGCTCCATATCTGACCTAAATTCAGGACTCCGCGTCCCTCAAGGCGTCCACAGCACAGCCTGCACAGAGGTTCTGACCCCCACCGTCTCGAGGTTTTTCCACAGAGATTCTTCCTCTTTTCCTCTCTACGGATTAACCAAGAGAGTTTGTCGGGGGGGGAGTCTAGATTTCTCCCAAAAGCACGCATCAGGCTGTCCTCTCCTGGATTTGGTCGGTATGGTTTACGCGGAGCAGAAAAGACTCCTGTCTGGAAATAAGACATATTCCCATAAATGATTTTATAACATCTAAATCTGGTCATTTTTAAGAGGCTTTGGGAAAGACAGTCAAAATGAGAACGAAGCTCGGTCCTCCAGCGAGAAGTTCGTGTTTTTACATTGAAAACTTCCTGCGAACTACAGACAGAGAGGCTTCAGCTGAGGAGCGCGTCCACAGAGGAGCTGGAAACATCCACCGAGGGGCCGAACATTAGGGGGACAGCAGCCATCACAGCGTGTGGCAGCTCCAGAAGTGAGTGCACAAGACTGTTTTTTCTCTATAATGATCAAAGCGGTGAAAACATGATCGTTTTCATTTAGCCTGTTTCGGATAACTCTGTTTGAATCGGGATTAAAACAGTTTACCGGTGTCGTGGCAGCCTAATTGTGGAATAATCCGAATGATGTAAACGTGTAGAATTACCCCCTGGACCAGAGTAATGCTGCAGCAGCCTCAGCTTTCATCATTTTCTCCAAAACATCTGACTCTGGTGCTTCAATAACGAGTGGAACTCTCCTCAACTCCGTGCGTAAAACACCCAACTCCCCCGTTATGAGCGTGGTACGAGCCAACAGTGCTTGGCATCCACACAACAAATCACTCCAGTGCCTCAGATTGACCAGCAGCGGAGACCTGGAGCTTATTTAGACTTTTGGAGAGGACACTGCGCATGAACGTGCGTAATTTGCTAAAGAGCAAAATGTGAAGAGCTCAGTTTGCTTCTCGTTGTAGGGATACGAAACCAGGTTGGGTTGAACAGTGTGTAGTTTCTTCCACGTTCTTCGTAGGTCTACCATACCAAGGTGAACATCCTGCGCCAACCAGAGACAGGGATTCCCCACCTTCAATGGGGCGGGTGGAGGAGAACGATGTACCGGAGGAAAGTAGGGGCCATAGTCTGACGGATGGCGATGCTCCATCGTCCTGCTTCTCTCGGGAGGACATCTGCGACACAGGTGAGATCAACGTACGTCGGCTACACCCCAACCTAAAAAATAAACTGTACACCTTCTGCTCTAATCGTCTGCACAAGCTAAAACTCCTCACCATGCATGTAAATTATATGTCCTGCAGCCATTAAAGCTACACTATGAGTTGCATCTACTACATTTAGCCAAATCTGTCTGCTTTCCAGGTGATGCGAAAGAAGAAGATGCGCTCCGTGTTCAGCCGGAGTCATGTCTTCCAGCTGGAGACCACTTTTGAACTGAAACGCTACCTGAGCAGCTCGGAGCGAGCTGGGCTGGCGGCCTCGCTGCAGCGCACGGAGGCCCAGGTGAAAATCTGGTTTCAAAACCGCAGAAACAAGTGGAAGAGACAGATTGCTGCGGACGTGGACGCCAGCAGCGGCCCCTACGATGCCCAGAGGGCCGTTGGCGTTCCCGTGCTGTATCACGAGAATGTGACCACCAGTGGCTGGCTTTTCAAGTTAACTACCCACTGATCTGGGGTCGCTTCTAACACCACAGATGACTTTAGGGCTGGAAGTGAGGCCATGAAAACCCACCGTAATGTTCTGACACCAATTATTCAAATAATGCAGCTGCAAAAATGTCCATTTTAGTTCAGGTTCATCTTCTTCCACTGCAGTGGAGATGATTCATCCTGTGTTTAACCGTTTCTTAGATGTTTCTAGACAAGTTTAACAAATACAGCCAGATTTACAGTAGATTAAAGATGATCTACTGTAGACTATGGCCATTTAAAAAACCCTAAACAAGATCATTTCTCCCCCTCATCAGCCATTTCCCCCCAGCTTAGTTTAAATACAAGTCATTTTAAGACTCTTTGATAAATGTAGCAACGATGATGGATATTTTTGGACTACTGAAGCTGCCAATCCTGGGTTTCACATAAATTATTCGTGCATACAGGCTCAAATAAGGCAAAATAAGATTCACCAGCTTTTGTAAACCTATGAAAAAACTCAAATACAGGAACATGAAAGCATAGAAAAGACGAAGTTCAGTAGAAGATCTGGGAATGCTAAAATCAAAAAGGGTGAACAAATTATATCAATGGAGATGTTTCAAAAAGGGTAAACTGCTCAGATGTGTCTGAAACGCGAAGTTCACACAACGAAGACAAAGACAAACATACATCATTTTACAAGCTTTGCTTTTACAGATAATCTCTGTGCCAAACTTTACAAGCTCTTCTGTATTTGGTTATATTCAAACTCACTAGAAATCTTACATTCACAAATGATTTCACTGGTTTTCTAAGTCTTCGTCTGTTGTTTTCCAACTATATCTAGTTTGAGCCTGTAACTTATGCACTGCCTCTTTTGAACTTGATCGTTAATGAAAAGACATTTGTGTTTGAGATGCTGGATGTTGTGGTCGCTGCCTGCAGCCCAGCCTGTGTGATTCATCTTTGACTGTTTTTATTTATGAGGATTCTAATACTGAACTTTGTACACTAATCAGCTGTGAATAAAATGAATGCACAAATTGTTTTGTGGTTTCTGACTCAAACTGACTTAAGCTTTTACATCTGGTGAGTTTAATGAATTTAAACCGGGTGTTCCAATCGTTTAATGGATGAATTCAGACTGTAGACTTGATGAGGATGACCGGATACCCACCGAGATGAACAGAGAAACTAACAAACACCACAAGTTACTGCATTAAAGTGAACTTTTGCTTTCCTGGAGGGAATTTGTTGGATTTTCCGTATAATAGTGCAAGACCTGATTATGTAAAGTGCTCTGAGGCAGTTGTTGTTGTAAATTGGTAATATACAAACAAGTTGAATCGAACTGAGGAGGTGTGAGCCCTGAATTTTGCGCCCTATAATTCTCATGACCCTGTAGAACCGGATCGCCAAGATATCAGATGCTAATACGGAAACAAAAACCATATCAGTGGTAGAAATCTCATGTGACCCCGCAGTGAAGCCAACTCCGAGGTGTGAAACTCAACAGGAGTCACGCACTGTCCTGATTCGCTCAGTATCCCGGCGCAGTGAACATGCACGCATAAGTTCCTATGATAGGAAAGTGTTTAGAGCTACAATATGGCAGCCAGACGCAAATTTGCATCCCGCCCTCATCTGCCCCCACAGCCTCACCAATCAAACGCTGCTAAACAGCGGTCTTCCGGCTCAGTGATGAACGTCGCGCCGGCTGCTCTGTGCGCTATTCGCAGCCGAGGCGCAATGGTGCACGGAACGTCCGGGGACATCGGTGTGTCGGGAATCTCGGAGGAGCAGATGAAATGCCAGGGAATATGAGGAAAGAGGACGCCCCGAGTCGGAGCGCTTCTTTGACGTTCACCATTGACAACATCCTCAACTTGAAGCAGCGGGACAGCGGAGACTTTAACGCCTCAAAGGAGCAGAGGGACAGTGGATGTAAGAATGGGTTTCAAGCTCGGGATGAGGATGTATGGAGCGTCCGGAGGAGACATGGCAGCGGGTCAGAGAACACAGGTAACTCTGGGAATTTAATAAGTGATAAACCAGTGAAGAGGCTGAGGAAGTGTCTCCACTGGACTTTATCTACTATGTCTCTTAAGTGTTAGGCTGTTTTTACAGCAGCTTTGAAAGGCAGATCATGAGTAAACATTTCCTGACAGTATATCGCCTAAGGATGAAGATTTCTGACTGGGGCTCGTTATTTATTTTATGTTTTATTAATTGGTTCAATATCTGTGCAGCCATTTTGCATTGCGCACGGAGTAACAGGGGTGTGTGTTTCACTTTACCACTGCATCAAAGCACGTTTTGTCGCTTCGTTCACAGTGAAGTCCAGAGTCCATCGCGCAGACCGACGGGAAAACACACCTCCGCGGGCCGCTGGTTCCTGTCCAGGTACGCAAAGTTCACCCAGCGCCCAGGACGCGTCCGAGCAGCAGCAGCGACAGCAGCAGGCCACGGTGGACGCCAGAGCTATGGTGAAGAAGAAGACGCGCACCATCTTCTCCAAGAGACAGATATTTCAGCTGGAGGCGACTTTTGACATGAAGCGGTATCTGAGCAGCTCGGAGAGAGCGTGCCTCGCCAGCTCCCTGCAGCTCACAGAGACCCAGGTCAAGATCTGGTTCCAGAACCGCCGCAACAAGCTGAAGAGACAGCTGTCCACGGACATTGAGGGGCCGCCGGCCGCCGAGACCTTCTCA